>NC_140224.1:36806409-36873909 GCF_951802725.1 Rutilus rutilus | reverse complement strand
TCATATTACAGATTTAGCCTAATGAATTTATTAAACTAGATAATGCATAATAATATGTCTACATTTAATATGCATTTTAACGTGACTAAGGTTGTCTGGAGAACACAGGTGTTATAAATGAAGTGTTGTGTGAATGTTTTATGTTGTGTTTTTGCAGCCTCTGGTGGTTCGAAGGACATGCTTCCCGGCCCGTACCCAAAAACCCCAGAAGAGAGAGCGGCAGCGGCCAAGAAATACAACATGACGCTGGAAGATTACCAGCCCTTTCCCGATGACGGCCAGGGGTGAGTATCTGTCTAACGTTCACACACTTTGAATAGATAATGTGTTTTCCTACCTAAATGTTGAATGACTGGTGATGTGTTTAAATATGTTTGCACTGTCGTTGCGCAGGCATGGTGATTACCCGATGCTGCCGGACCGATCGCAGCATGAGAGAGACCCCTGGTATCAGTGGGACCATCCTGATCTGAGGAGGAACTGGGGAGAGCCGGTAAGAATCCCTTATAAACCCTGGTTCATGCAAGTGACATCATTGCACACATGCATTGGGTATTACCTTCACAAAAACACTTTGCACCATTCCAGCATGCACACTTTTTCATTGCATTGCATGCTTTTTGAAGCAGAGAAGAACGACAGCATATAATGTTTAAAGCACCGTGCAGTTTTGCCAACATGCTGACTATTTGTATAAATATGTGGTATATCTGAGCCTTTAATATGTAAGATGTAGTAACTGAAGAGCTCAAACTAATTTAGATCTAGAACCATTTTTGTACGGTAGGAGAACACATTAAAATTTGAAAACACTCAAATTTGATATTAAAGGGTTTTAGTTCACCCAAAAATGAAATTTCTCTCTTTAATTACTCACGCTCAAGTCGTTTCAAGCCCATAAGCCCCATAAATCATCTTCGTAACACAAATTAAGATATTTTTGACCCCACATAGGAACATAGGATAGGATCATTGCAACTTTCAAGGCCCAGAAAGGTAGTAAAGACATCGTTAAAATAGTCCATGTGACTACAGTGGTTCAACCTTTGATTGTTGAATAAAGGTTGAGTAATTAATGACAGAAATGTAATTTTTGGGTGAACTATCCCTGTAAGGTGTGTTTGAATGCATAGATATCAAGTGTCCGATTGAATGCATCAAGTATAATCAAGATGTTAATGCGCTGTCTTTGAAATTGTCCACGTCTCATGGGGTTCTCAGATTAGTGGCTGTTTTGTGACGGTTTCTGTGTGTGTTGCAGATGCACTATGACTTTGACATGTACATCAGGAACAGGGTTGACACGTCTCCGAGCCCTGTGGACTGGAGAACCATGCGTAACACCCTGCTGGGCTTCGTGGGCTTCATGGTGCTGATGTTCGGCTTGGGCGAGATGTTCCCCAGTTACCAGCCTGTGGTGAGTAGAGGGACAGCGATGAGCAGTTTACGTGAACTAGCGCTGGGCAACGATTAATCGCATCCAAAATAAAAGTTTGTGTTTACATAATATATGTGTGTGTACTGTGTATACTTATTTTGTATATATAAATACACACACATGCATGTCTATTGTCTGTCATTACTTTTTCTTTTATCACTTTGTGTAAAGGTAAATTGTGTTATTGACTTGCCAAATAGTCTTAACCCCTGAACTGTCAACCCCTTTTTTTCGCATAGACATGAAAATCACTATCCAAACTTAAATGGTTGTAATTCAGGAATGCTTTGGAATATAGACATATTGTTGGTCTTGTTTTAAAGAAGACATTTGTCAGATTATTGTAGAAGTGAAATAAATTATGAAAGAAAAAAAAAGTTATACAAGTTTGAGTTTATGAAAATATACAGTGTAAAAAATATTATTATTTATATTTTATATAAAATATATATATTACAAAATATATTTTACTCTAAAACTGCAAGAACATTAAAGCCTTAAAAGCCTAAAAAAAAAAGAGCTTTCAGTAAGATTTTATTTGGGCGCAGTACCAGACTTTTTCACTAGACGGCCAAGCTTCCTACTGACCATATAAGGGTGCCTCCATTTTCATATATGTTTTGAGTGATCTGAACCATGTATTTCAATCATTTTCATACAATTTATGAAGTATACATCCTATTCAGAAATAGTATGGGTGGTTTGGCAGTATTTGATTTGATTTCAACCTCGAAAAAACACACAAAAAGAGCACATGTGCGTTATAGCCCGCTGCCGCATTACAAATCGACCTTTTTTTTTTCTCATAAAATTGAATTGGTGTTGTCTTTTGAGCTCTTGGCATGAAAACAAACTGAGGTTTCTACCAGTCTTTCATGATTTTTCATGTTTATTTCTATTTCAAAATAAAGGCCTAAACACGCCTAATGAATATGAAATATTCTCGTTGCAAATTGAATTAAATTATTTTTAAAAACAGCCACCAAATATGAAAACTAGAGATTGTAAGCTTTCAAATGATATATAGTTTGTCGATATTACTTTAGGTTTTTACTAAGATATTATTGTTGTAAAAATATATGGGCAGGTGGGACGGTGGCACTTAAGAGGTTAAAAAACAACATGAAAATTAATTGTGGATCATCATTCTGCCTGAAAATAATGTTCACAAGCTTTCCATAAATCTTATGAATATCGTCTTTCTCTTTCCAGGCACCAAAACAGTATCCTTACAACAACCTGTATCTGGAGAGAGGTGGAGACCCGGAGAAACAACCAGAACCTGTCACTCATTATGAAATCTAATGCTAGAAGCCTGTCTGTTCCATAACTTGTGTATATTTCTGTCTCTAATAAAGTTAACTTAAACTGAAAACTTGTTATTTCTTCCATGCTTCTACTTTTCATTCAAATGAGACTTAAACTGTCATCAGGGTTTCTTTTTTTATGATGTGTGCCAGATCATTTCATATTTAAAATTGTACTTTTATTCATTTTATTTTCAATAGTTTTTATTCACTTTATGGCAGTAAAGTATTTCTAAATAACATAGTGTTAAACACCATAATACTTCAAATCAATATAGTTGTGTATAATTCAAGTTTAGCTGGCTTTTTTTTACTTTTGGCTCTAGATTTGGGGATAAAATCTCTCAATATAAAATATTAAATATATAGTAAACATTTTGGATGGGCACTATTGGCCTTATTTATCTATTTAAATTGTATTTATTAATTTTGAAATGTTGGCATTAGTAGAAAGATAAACCGAGTCGAGCAGAAGAGGTTTGAGTTTTAATCGTTTCGTACGTAATGTCCCTCGCCGGCTGCCGTACTGGACTACAACTCCGCACAGGACTACATTCTCCATGAGTGTCGCGAGGAGCGCCGCTGACTGAACTCTCATCAACACACAAACGAGACTAATAATCACCAACAACCGTAAGTACACTGACAGCACTTAGCATAATTTGGCCTATTTAGGACAAACTCGAGATTCTGATGTTTTATTGTGTGCTATTGTGGTCTGATCGGTGTGTTGGTGTGTTTTGAAGCGCAGATAGTCAACAGCAGGTTGATGCTAATGCTAACGCTAGGAGCAGCTGATCAGGAATAAAACGTGATTATACATATACTTCTGCTCTGAATGACCTCCACACGACATTTATTACACATATACTTTAAAAGGATGACAAAATAATCAGATCATTTGAGTCTGAGAAATAATATATGCTGTATTTCACACACTCATACCCGAGTCTGTTTGTGATTTCTTTGAGGATTATTGCGGAAATGTGCTAGCACTTTCTGTTAGTACTGTTATCTGACATAATATTAAGGTTCTTTAGGCTGATATGGCCTTGTTAGTGCAGAGGAATGTCATTTTAAGTGCTGACAGGTAAATCACATCATGTCCTTCTTGTTCTTTCAGGAGTTTGGAGGAAGATGAGGGTGAAGGAGATCCTCAGGACGGCCTCTCAGGCATGGAGTCCTGCGAGACAGCATCCCACATACCTGGCCTTAGGTATACAGGTGTATGTGTGTGTGTGTTCACCTGTCAGCCAGTGTGCAGCAGTGGATGACAGCGAGTTTCATTTAAAATGCTTGAATAATAATCTCAGTTTCTTCACTTTGTCATGTCCCCAGGCACTGCAGCGCAGCAGCTCGACGCGTCCTTCAACACCAGCTCCGTTCTGGAGATCTTCGAGATGGATTTTGCCGATACATCCATGGACATGAAGCTCAGAGGAACTCTGCCCACCTCCAACAGGTGCGTTTCTGTACACCAGCGCTCAGACGTTTGGGGTCGGTAACATGTTTTAATGTGTTCTTCTGCTGCGCCAAGATCAAAAATACTGTACAAATTGTGAAATATTTTTAGATTTGAACACAGCGGTTAATATATAGTAAAATATCATTCATTCCTGTGATCAAAGCTGAATGTCCAGCATCATTACTCCAGTCTTCAGTGTCACATGATCCTTCACAAATCACTCTAATATGATGATTTGATGATCAAGAAACATTTATGATTATTATCAGTGTTGAAAACAGTTTTGCTGCTTCAGATTTCCTCAAGTTTATTTTTATTCATAAAAGAACAGCATATTTTGTAACATTATAAATGTCTTTACTGTCACTTTTGATCAATGTAATGCGTCCTTTGCTGAATAAAATATTGAACTAAAACGTATTGACCCCAAACTTTTGAGTGTTAGTATATATGTATATATATATATATATATATATATATATATATATATATATATATATATAATATATGGAAGTTTCAACATCTTTTCTTTTTAAACGGCAAAACTTTGAGTTGTTTTTTGTATTGTTACATAAAATTAAATTGAAAACGCACAATAACCTCACACACTAGTATTGTTGCGTTGACTTTTGCACAGCCAAACACGTCTCACATCTTCTTTTAAACAGAGTAATTTATCTAGTTTAGTTTTAATGACTGGGTGTGTTTAGAAGCTTTACGATCACAGTCGCTCTCCACACTGAACCGAACACATTCATGAGCCACTACTTGAAAGTGATGATTTTACATCAGTTTGCAGACGTTCTCCAGCTTCTCTTGTTGATGTGCATTACTTTGAAACATATTTATGTTTATGTTAATAACTTTCTTCCCCAGCAACGATTCAATAGCAGAAATACAGGTTTAACCGCAGGATTATTTTAGTGTCGTCATTCTGCGTTCTCCGCATGATCTAACACACACAAACGCGCTTGTGTGAACACGTTTCTGACACGCCTGTGGTGTGTGTCACTCTCACTGATCCGTCCATTTACTGCGACTGGGACCTTTTCAGATTGTCACATTTTCTCACACTGGCATGTTGTTATAATGGCATTTCCAGTTCTTCTCTCGGGTGTGTGTGTTGTTCACGCAGTTGTCAGGTTCACTGCAGCTGCTTTAAAGAGTTAAATGTCACTATATATTCATATTTCGCTTTGCACAAAAAGGAGCTCATTGAATTGTCAGGGTCGCAACCTTTGACTAAATGAAGTTAGTTATCACTCATTGTGCACAAAATGCTAAAGTCACAATTTTGAGAGATTTGCTGCATTTGAGCATAAATGCAAATGCTGTGTAAATATTATGCTAGATAATACTTTATTTAGGTTATTGAAAGAACTTGGGATTTGTGTATTTATTCCTCAATGCCGACACTATTGTCTTCTGTAGAGTTGCATGAATTGAACTCATTTCAGCTCAACTTTACACAGTTATTGGACTGAACTGAATCAACACTGATCTGAATAATGACCCTTTTTACAGCAGAAGTTTGACTGTATAAGTTATGCATTTCAGAAATGTACATATACAAAATCACAGTTAGCTAAAAATGTATTAATTTAAACAATGTAATAATTTCAGGCAGAAACAATGAGCTCATCGAAGTAATGAATACTTGCTTGTTAACAAATGATTATGACATTTAGAAACAGCTATAAATGATCAGACATTAATTTGAATGCTATATGTGTGTAAAGTGTCCTGGTGTGTGTGTATTTGTGATGATCTCGGTGTGTGTGTGTGTGTGTTGGCAGGTTTCACAGTCTGATCTGGGTGGCGTTTGATATGGACGTGACGTCGGGGTCATCGGGGCGGCTCATCGGAGGCAGTGAGAACGGGAGCGTGACCGTCTTCGGCCCGGACGCTATTCTCTCCGCGAGCGAAGACGCCGTGATCGGACAGTCCAACAAACACACGGGGCCCGTGCACGCCCTCGACTACAACCGCTTCCAGGTGGAGCTCGCGTCTCGCTTCAGATACACTCGCGTCGCATCTGCAAAACTGTCTTGTTTCCAGTCCAAATATCTAAA
This sequence comes from Rutilus rutilus, assembly GCF_951802725.1. Classification (NCBI taxonomy): domain Eukaryota; kingdom Metazoa; phylum Chordata; class Actinopteri; order Cypriniformes; family Leuciscidae; genus Rutilus; species Rutilus rutilus. The sequence goes on along the minus strand of NC_140224.1, from coordinate 36,867,627 downwards.
GATTCTTAAATCAAGATGCATTTACTAGATGAGTAAAGTGACATAAGATATTATGTGCTGTTTTCTGGGGGAAGGAAACAAAACTAAGCGAGTTTATTATTATTATTATTATTATTATAATTTTGCTTTTTTTAAGCAACAACTCACTTAATTTTTTATTATTTCCCCAGAAAACAAGACATAATATCGTAATGGCGTTTTACTTCTTAAGTAAATGCATCTTGATTTAATATTTTGTTTTATATTTGGACTGGAAACAAGACAAAAATACTAAGTGAGAAAAGCAGTCGCGAACGCTCATGTGTTTTCCCTCTCCGTCAGAGTAATCTCATCGCATCAGGAGCCAATGATTCGGAAATATACATCTGGGATTTGAACAACTTCAGTAATCCGATGACACCGGGCACCAAGTCACAGGTGTGGACGATTGTTCTTGATTCTTTGAAGCGTTTTGTGTCGTCAGTGTTCGTAGTATCATTTGATGGTAAAGTGAATGCATTTGTCTCTCTGTTCCTTTAGCTCAGTGAGGTAAGATGAAGGTGCTGGTGTGTGTGTGTGTGTGTGTGTGTGTGTGTGTGTGTGTGGTTTGGGTTTGATTAACCTCTTTTCTAGCATCTCTTTGTGCCCCTATTATGCTTTTTCAGATATGACCTTTCATCCAGTGTGTAATAAAGCTGTTTGTGAATGTATACGGTTCAAAGGTTAAAAGATAAATGGACTTTTTGTCTCCTAAAAGAAGGAAGTGATTCTGAACTGCTTGAAACGAGCCGTCAGTAATTCCAGTCTCACTTCCTAATCAAACCTTGATCAAACTTGCGTAGGTTTGTAACTTATTTGCATAATGCCAGCCTCTGGTGTTGATTGGCTGAGCAGCGTCTCTTAGCTCCGCCCTCAAACACTGTAGTGCATCTGAGACTGGGAGAGTTTGGTTCGTGTTGTTCATGTGGAGAAGACGCTGTTTTCTGAGATTGATACGGTAAAACCCACGCCATCGTCACTGTTCGTATCACTGTGATCAAGAGCTGAGATTCAGATATGATAATGAGCGTTTGCTTCCTGACCAATCAGAGCAGAGCAGCTCTCAGAGAGGCGGAGCTTAGAGAGCCTGAATCCTTGATGGAAGTGTTTCAGACACTGAGAGGAAAGAGCTGACGCTGCAGTGCAGATTATGAGGACATTAAAGTGTTTGTGTAGAACTATTGTAGGAGACTCTTAAACAACATTATGAGCCTTTAATAATAGCATAATAGGGGCACTTACTGACACTAAACAATGGTTTACTACCTAAAAAAAACAATTCTGAGACTATTCGTCTGCAGAGTGTTCAGAAAGTAGTGTGTCTTTGCTGGGGTTTGTTGTTTTGGATGCTCAGCTTCAGCTGGTGGTTTGTGGGAAAGTCTCAGACATTGCGGTGGTTTTATCCGTGTGCTTGTGCATGTCGCAGCCAGCGGAGGACGTGAGCGTGGTGGCGTGGAACAGTCAAGTGCCGCACATACTGGCATCCGCCAATCCCAGCGGGAAAGCCGTGGTCTGGGATCTGAGGAAGAACGAGCCCATCATCAAAATCAGTGACCACAGCAACAGGGTAAGAACACCCTCGACACCGAACGCTTGTACGAGCCGATGGGTAAAAAACATGTGCAGGTCATATTTCACCACAGAATCCAAAAATTAGTGCTGGGCAACGATTAATCGCATGCAAAATAAAAGTTTGTGTTACATAATATATGTGTGTGTGCTGTGTATAATTATTTTGTATATATAAATACACACATGCATGTATATATTTAAAAATATTTGCATGTATATACTGTATATATATATATATATAATTTATATTATATATAAATAACACATTTTGATTAAATATATACATGCTCCGCCCTCTGTGCCGGGAGCAGCAGCTCATTTGCACTTCTTGAGTCTCTCCATCTTTGTCTGACTCCGGTTTGAACATAAAAGGCTAAAAGTTTTAGAAATTTTAAGGACACAAGCTCTTGTAGCTCCGCCCCCTGTCCTGGGAGCAGCAGCTCATTTGCATTTAAAGGGACACACACAAAACTGTGTGTTTTTGCTCACCCTCAAAAAGTGACATGCTATATAAAAATATCTGTGGGGTATTTTGAGCTGAAACTTCACACACACTCTGGGGACATCAGAGACTTACTTTACATCTCGTGAAAAGGGCATTATACCCCCCCTTTAAGAAACAGTTAAAATCCCATCTTTTTAAGATAGTGTTTTATGTCTTAATTGGAGACACCGGATGTATATTGTACCTGTTGCAGTTTTCTTAATCTTCTTTTACGGATGTACTTTTGTACTGTACTTGTAGCGCTTTGGGTATAAGAAAAGTGCATTATAAATAAAATGCATTATTATTTGTATTGTCAGATGCACTGCTCTGGGATGTTGTGGCATCCAGATGTGGCCACTCAGCTGGTTCTGGCATCCGAGGACGACAGGCTTCCCGTGATCCAGATGTGGGACCTGCGGTTTGCGACCTCGCCACTCAAAGTCCTGGAGAACCACACCAGGTAGAGACTCGCCTCCCTAAAGTCCACGTCTCTATGAGCTGCTTTCATGCTCCTGCACACGTGTGACGTCCTTTTAATGTTCCAGAGGAATTCTGTCCATCTCATGGAGTCAAGCCGATCCAGAGCTTCTGCTGAGCAGCGGCAAAGACAACCGGATCCTGTGCTGGAACCCGAACACCGGAGAGGTCCGTCAATCACAACTGCTTTATTACATTTACATGACATTTACGTCCATGCACTTCTATCATAAATGACTTGCCTCGCGTTCTTGATCATTTCATGCATTCCCTGAGGATCGAACCCATGACTTTGACGTTGCTCTGCCTTTAGAGGTCATCGTGCTCTGCCTTTAGAGGTCACTACTGGGTCATTTTTGTATGATTAATATTTTGATCTATTTTCTATCTGTTAACATTCCATTTTTACAGACACGGTATGAACAAACAAAATATGAACCTTAAAACAGATCACAGTTTAAAAAATTGCAAAATTAAATGGATCTGTGAAATTATTCTAACAATAATCATATATTTTATATTACATAAAATGTTTAATAAAATATATTATTTTATTTTATTTTATTTTATTAAATAATCTGTTATCAGTATGGCTATGAAATAATAATAATAATAATAATAATAATAATAATTATTATTATTATTATTATTAAATAAAAACAAATTAACAAGAAAAATAATGTAATAATTATTTTACATTACAACTGTAAAAATTACAATATTAATATTTATGCCTCTGAATTGAATCTATTCAAACATTTAATTTTCACAGACAGAACAAACAAAATATGAATCTTAAAACTGATCACAGTTTAAAAATATTACAAAATTAAATATATCTGTGAAATTATACTAACAATAATAATACGTTTTTATTATATATATATATATACATGTTATTATTGTTAAATTATATAAAATAATCTTTTATCAGTATGGCTATGAAATAATAATAATATTATTATTATTATTATTATTATTACAAAATAAAATATTACAATTACTAAATAAAAACAAATGAAGAAATATTACTTCTTTAAAAGTATTTAAGAACAATAATATAATTATTTTATATTACTATTAAATTACAATACTAATATGTATGGCAGTAGTAATTTCTTCATTTTGTTTATGGGATTATTAATTAATTAAATCATAGAAATCCATTAGTGTGGGATCTCTGGATCACTTTCCACATTAATTGACCATCATGCCTTGTCTCTGGTGTCTCTGGTGTTTCAGGTGATTTACGAGCTGCCAACAGCCAATCAGTGGTGCTTCGATGTGCAGTGGTGTCCGCGTAACCCCGCCCTCCTGTCAGCCGCATCGTTTGACGGGCGGATCAGTGTGTACTCGGTTATGGGTGGGCGTCTTCAGCAGCATCAGCACAGCACGGTGGACCAGGTGTGTGTGTTTTACACACTCTTTCTGAGGAATGTCGATCTGTTTGTGGCTTTAAAGGGAATGTTCACCCAAAAATGAAAATTAGCCCATGATTTACTCACCCTGAAGTGATGACTCACCCTGAAGTCATCTTAGGTGTATATGACATTAAATTAGATGGACTAATTGTCATTTTTGGGTGAACATTCCCTTTAATCATCAGTTTCTCCTCTTAGATCTCGGCTTCGTTTGACACCAACGACCCGTTTGGAACCGGTCAAGCTCTTCCGCCTCTGCAAATGCCTCAACCCACAGTCGAGACCACCATCATCCCTCCGCTGACAAAGCCACCCAAGTGGGTGCGAAGGCCTGTCGGCGCCTCTTTCGCTGTGAGTATTTCAGGGATATTAAGGTCCTGTCCACACTCTCACACACACACACACACACACACACACTCCCGCAGAAACGGTTACTACGAAGTTTACTGCAGAGCAACTCATGTCAGTGTGAAATAAACAGTTATAGAAATTAAAGTCAAAGCTCCAATCTCCTCCCAATAAGTCCATCTGTGCCTCAGTGACTTCGTTTAGAGAGGCTGTCGATCATGACGTCACACTCCCGGTTTACAGCCTCAGTTTGTTAAGTTTAAGGCGAGACACTACAGGTGAATGGGGTAAAAATTTTAACTAGCAGATATCACCATGAAACTTTCCCAGTTGATTACCTACATTAAGATGAGAAAAAAATGTATTACAAGTTTTCTGTAATTTAATGTTTAAATATGCAAATTAGGCTATATCTAATTAAATATGCGCTAATTTGCATATATTTTAAAGACGAAATCTGAGTATTGGATAAAGCCAGGTTAAAAGTTATTTTTTCATTGTGTTCACATATTAGATGGGAAAGGGATTTATGGATATCTACTTTTGTTATCCTGTAAATCAGAATATACTGTCAATAGCCTTAAAAAAATGATTTTCGCCATGTTTTTTGGAATAAAATGTTATATAAATCAGGCTAGGAATAATATATTTACAAATCCCTCTGTAAATGTCTTCATAATATAACTAGGCACAAGACTGGAAAGTTTGGTGTGTATAGGTGCTGCTGAAGTGGAGATTTCAGACTTGGAGAATGAGAGAAAAGTCATGTTGAGAAAACGGGCTTTAAAGATTTATCATCAGCCAATGAGATTGCGCATTCAGCCCTTTTACTTTCACGATTGGTTGCTGATAAAAAGGAAATGACCATATTTGGATCCGACAGCATTGTACAGGAGAGAGAAAGCTTTCCAGCGGTGTGTGATGACAGGGAGTAGACAGTGATCGTGGAGCACGTGTTGATTAAGAACGCCAACTTTTGTTGAATTTATGAGAAATCTACAGACGCAAACAGACACAGTGCAGTAAAATGAAGACCTAAATGTGTATTTCTGACTTTTTTTCACCACAAGTCTGAAAGAAGACGTTATTGAAGACAAATATCCAAAAATCTCAAAATTGACCAGTAAAAAAAACAAACAATGTGTCTCGCCTTAAGACATTAAAAGTGTGTTCATGCACATGTTTAAGGGGGGCGATCGAGGCGCTTGGGCTTCACTTTTCAGCACTTGTGCGGCACATTTTACATTTAGGCAGACGTTTTTATTAGGGGTGGGAATCTTTTACCATCTCACGATTCGATTCGATTCCGATTCTTGAGGCCACGATTCGATTCAAAATCGATTTTCGATTCAAAAAGATTTTCGATTCAAAACAATTCGATTTTATTCATAATGATTTCTAATCAGGTTTCTGATCATGATCTACTCTCATCTGCTTTGCAATACAGAATGACAAACGGAGACATTAAAGTGTCTTTTTCACATTTATTAAGTTCAATTCTCAGGGAAGTGCCTTTTATCAAAAACATTGAAAAAATATTTTTACTTGGTACTTTTAAAGCAAAGTATTTATGATGACCCATAACGAACTTACTTCCAATACTTCCTATATTAATTGTATTAATAAAACAAATGGAAGTGATTTGGCAAGTCAACTGTAAGGTTACATTTGCCAGCATATGTCCCAACATTGCTGAGAACCAACAGGAAAATAAATGTGTGCCTGTACTAGCAGCAAACTTGTAGTAAATTAATACAAACTTCAGCATATTCTGCATCTCTAGCATTTAATAATAGACTTCTAACCAACATCCTCTTGTAATTTCCAATGAGCAATATAATCCTTCAGACAAAAAAAAAACAAAAACATTTTGCTGTAGCAAATTCACAAACAGTTTTCGTTCAAAAATATAGAATTATGTACCAGAAGCTATCATAACGTATAATGCTTGTGGACTTATGCATATTCTGAATAATTAGTAACATACAAAGTCACTCTTGACTTATACACAACTAAATAATAAAGAGTTATGACTTGAAATGTTTGCTGTATACCACAATCAAAAATAGCAAAGAAAGTGAATGAACATCTGCAGAGAGTAACTAACAGTCAAAATGTAACTTTTTGTGACTGGCATTGCACATATTGCATACAGATCAGATCGGTTTACACAGCATATTGATGTGAAAACTAAACAATACAGAAATTAGCTCTCATACAAAAAAATACTAAATAGATCACAATGAAATTGCCAATGTTCCATACGTTAGCTTTTAACGAAGACATTCTCTGGTGCCGTTCGGATTTGGCGCTCAGCCATCATGCGTCTGTTATGTGCGCGCCTCTGTTATGTGCACGCCACAGACTGTCCGCGCACTGCACGTCCGCTTCAGAGTTCCGCCTTTTGCGTTCCTTCAATGTTACGTTATAAATTTTTTTTTTTTTTTTTTTTTTTGAAAATCGCTTTTTGACATTTGTGAATCGATTCAGAATCGTCCACGTCCCGAATCGCGATTCATCTAAGAATCGATTTTTTTCCCCACCCCTAGTTTTTATCCAAAGCGACTTAAATTGCACTTCAAGATACACATTTACATTATCAGTTCTTGCTTTCCCTGGGAATCGAACCCATGACCTTGGCGTTGCAAGCACCAACACTCTACTGTTTGAGCTACAGGAAAGGCACGCTTAATCTGACTCTACTCGCTTCTATCTCTTCCAGTTCGGTGGGAAGCTGGTGACGTTTGAGAACCCTACAGTGCCGGGTCAGCCTCGACAGGTACAGGTGAGTCAGGTGACCACAGAGACGGAGTTCCTCCAGCGCTCCAGCGAGCTCCAGGCCGTTCTGCAGTCTGGGTCCTTCACCAACTACTGCCACAGTAAGATCACGAGCGCCCCGTCTGACGCCGAGCAGGACATATGGAGGTTCCTCATGGTAAACATTTACACATCCTAAATCCTAATGTCATTCCAGCCCTGTTTTATTCTGTGAAACACAAACTCAGTGAAATGCATGGGAAACACTGCCTTAAAGGGTTAGTTCACCCAATAATGAAAACTCTGTCAGTAATTACTCTCCCTCATGTTGTTCAACCCCGTAAGACTTTCGTTCATCTTCAGAACACGAATTAAGATATTTCTGATTAAATCTGAGAGCTGTCTCACTCCTCCATAGGCTCTTCTCTGTAATCGATATCTGCCAGCCCAGAAAGTTAGTAAAGACAATGTTTAAAATAGTCCAAGTGACTCCAGCGGCTCAACCTGAAGTTTATCAAGTGACGAGAATACTTTTTGTGTGCAAATATAAAGACTTTATTCAACTCTGCATTTTCTACTGTGTTTCTCTGAATTATTAAATTAAATTTGAAATTTGATTTAAAATGTCCTGATAATTTACTCTCCCCCACGTCATCCGAGATGTTCATGTCTTTCTTTCTTCAGTTTGAAAAGAAATTAAGGTTTTAGGATTTCAGGATTCCAGGATTTTCCTCCAGATAGTGACTTCAGTGGGGTCTAACGGCTTAATAAGAGTCTTATCTAGACAAACCATCGGCTATTTTATAACGAAAAATAAACATTTATATGCTTCTTAAGCACAAATGCTCGTCTTGCACTAGCTCTGCGATGCGACACACATTACGTAATCACGTTGAGATGCTGAAAACAGTGACGCGCTTCACTCCGAAACACGGATATATTTATTTAATTAAATCGCACTTTTAATTTGATTTAATCCGATTAAGCGTGAAACCCTAATGTTTGCGGTGGGATGCTTCGGATGCTTGAGAGCATTTGATTGGACAGAAAATCAGACAGAATGATGTCATCAGAGTACTGGCGGTAGAGAGAGACTGTTTTAAATGCATGGGGACTTTAGAGAATTTATGAATTTAGAATATATTAATGATATAGTCCTGTTCAAGTGTTTTCGTGTTTTTAACAGGTGAATTTCGAAGATGAAGCGCGAGTGAAGTTTCTGCGGCTCCTGGGCTTCAGTAAAGACGAGCTGCAGAGGAAGGTAAAGCCGAATACAGGACAGAGGAGTGACACAGTTTACCCACTGACACATCTTACCCCACCTCATTATTGCACGTTGTGTTTTGCATGGGAAAAATCCCAAATAAAATTATGAAAAAATCCCTGGAATAAAACTATATGGATAACCCTTTACAATAAGGTTCATTAGTTAACATTAGTTAATGTATTAACTAACATTTGTTACTATATTTATTAAACCTTGTTAACCTTACTTAATAAAAATACAGCTGTTTGCTGTTAGTTCATGCTAGTTCACAGTGCATTAACTAATGTTAGCAAGATTTTAATTAAGTATTAGTAAATGTTGAAATGAACAAAGATTAATAAATGCTGTATAACTGCAGTTCATTATTAGTTCATGCTAACTAATGTAGTTAACTAATGAACATTATTGTAAAGTGTTACCACTATATGCATGTTTTTCAGTGTGTTCACTTGTGTATTTGCACAGATCTCAGATCAAACACACACACACACACACAGACAGTCCATTATTGTAAAGTGTTACCACTATATGCATGTTTTTCAGTGTGTTCACTTGTGTATTTGCACAGATCTCAGATCAAACACACACACACACACACAGACAGTCCATTATTGTAAAGTGTTACCACTATATGCATGTTTTTCAGTGTGTTCACTTGTGTATTTGCACAGATCTCAGATCAAACACACACACACACACACAGACAGTCCATTATTGTAAAGTGTTACCACTATATGCATGTTTTTCAGTGTGTTCACTTGTGTATTTGCACAGATCTCAGATCAAACACACACACACACACAGACAGTCCATTATTGTAAAGTGTTACCACTATATGCATTTTTTTCAGTGTGTTCACTTGTGTATTTGCACAGATCTCAGATCAAACACACACACACACACACACACACACACACACAGACAGTCCATTATTGTAAAGTGTTACCACTATATGCATGTTTTTCAGTGTGTTCACTTGTGTATTTGCACAGATCTCAGATCAAACACACACACACACACACACACACAGACAGTCCATTATTGTAAAGTGTTACCACTATATGCATGTTTTTCAGTGTGTTCACTTGTGTATTTGCACAGATCTCAGATCAAACACACACACACACACACAGACAGTCCATTATTGTAAAGTGTTACCACTATATGCATGTTTTCAGTGTGTTCACTTGTGTATTTGCACAGATCTCGGCGTGTTTGTCGAGGACGCTTCAACCCAACGGTTTAGATGTGAACGATCTGGCTGAGAAGATGCAGACTCTCTCTGATCAGGTCAGATACAGTTACACACTCATTCAACACGTCGTTTTATTGGATTATGAATCATGATTTAGTTTCTCGTGCATTCAGAGAGCAGACGGTTCGTCGGGCCGTGAGTCTCCTGCTGATTTCTTCCATCAACTACCAAAGAAAGAGAAGGACAAAGAGCCCTTCCAGATCCCCGTCTCCTCAGGTGAGCATCTACAAATCACATGCATTCAAATAACCAGGGCTGCCCTGACTAGTAGTCGTTCATTTAAGCCATTAGTCGACTAATCGCGCTTATATTAAGCCATAAATCATCATAATGCGCTTTTATTTGCCTATATAAAATCTGTATAGTCTAATCAGTGCTCAAATTCAAACATAAAGCCACAGCGCACCGGCAAACGTAATGATTATGAATGTGTTGTGAATAAACAAAATGCGACTGTCTAAACATTTAAAGCATGTATTGGTAATGTTTTCGGTGTTTTCGTCTATTAGGTCACGATGCTGACTCGACGTCTCCGCCTATATGCTCGTTTCATACGGATTACATAATCTGAGAATATTTATGTTCATTGAAATGTAACAATTTCAAGCTTTCTATAGATATATTTCTCATGTCTGTGAGACCAGTATACGCTGAGTTTCGGTTCATTATGTGATGATGCGCTGAAGTTCAAGACCGAATCGACAGAAAGCGCCATTATTTTACAAAAGCACAACGTTTTAGGAGTTTACAGAAATAAAAGGAGATCATTTAAAGTTTGCATTACTCTTGTCTGTATGACCAAAAATGACAGAGAACTTTAAAGGGGGGGTATAATGCCCTTTTCACAAGATGTAAAGTAAGTCTCTGATGTCCCCAGAGTGTGTGTGTGAAGTCTCAGCTCAAAATACCCCACAGATATTTGTATATAACATGTTAAAATCGTCACTTTTTGAGGGTGAGCAAAAACGCACCGTTTTGTGTCTGTCCCTTTAAATGCAAATGAGCTGCTGCTCCCGGCACAGAGGGCGGAGCTACAACAGCTTGCACTCACACACACATGCACTGAACATTTCAAAAACCTTTAGCCTTTTATGTTCAAACCGGATTCAGACAATGATGGAGAGACTCAAGAAGAAGTGACAACATGTAGAAGCAACGGGACATTTCTGAATGGTTAGTTGATGAATTCATGAAGCTGATGTGTAGTTATCTTCAAGTCATTGATTAGCATATTCTGTCTTGATCATCTATAAATCGTGTTCAGGGGGCGGGGTTTATGTAAATTTTAGGGTTTGTGATGTCACTAACCCGGGAGGAAGCTCGTGTAGTCTCTACCAGCCGTTTCTTGTAGTCCTTAAAAAGCGATTACTTTAAAAGCAAATATCTCCCTTTGCTGTGAACTTTGAGCGTTGTAACTTTGCAGATGTTGTTTATGCTCAAACAGCAACATTACACACTAACTAAAGCTATAAAAGTCAAATCAGAATCAACCACCCCTTTAAGTTAAACTCAAGTGATGGCGACGGCGCCTGTATATAACATCGAGTAAACACGCTCCACACAAACACTTGGAGATATGCCTAATAATAGCGCACATTTGTCTAGATTAACATATTTGAGGTCGATAAATGAACATTAACAATCTGTCCGTTACAGCCTGCGGGATTTCAACACTTCTTTTGATTTTTTTGATTTTTTTCTGCGATTAATAACATTTTGGTCGTGTAACGGTTAGTCGATCATTAGGGGCAGCCCTAGTAATAACTAGAAATAACTAGTTCTGATTTGTGATTGTGCTCACGTGTGTGTGGTGGTGTGTGTAGACACGGACGGGTTGATCAGTCAGGCTCTGTTGGTGGGGAACTTCGAGGGCGCGGTGGACCTGTGCTTGAGTGACGGGCGTTTCGCAGAGGCCATCCTGCTGTCAATCAGCGGAGGGGAGGAGCTACTGAAGAAGACCCAGCAGCGCTACCTCACCCGCCAGACCAACAGCGTCTCCATGGTAACCGTTTACATCTGTACATCACTCACTTGTGGAAACTTTCCCCTGTAACTGGTATTTATTTATTCATTGCAACATCATTTTTATAATTTGTTTGCATCAGTATCATCTCTATCATTGTTTAGTTGCTATTTTTTTTATATAATATTTTAATGGTAAAGATAATAATAATAATAATAATTCTTCTTTTTATTTATTATAATTGTAATGAATGTGTTTTGATGAGTGATTGTCGTCCTCAGCTGATCTCGTCAGTGGTGACGCAGAACTGGTGTAATATCGTCCAGAGCTGTGAGCTGGAGAACTGGAAGGAGGCGCTAGCGGCTCTGCTAACCTACGCTAACCCAGAGGAGTTCGCTTCTCTCTGCGGTGAGATCATGCCGAGAGTCGCCGCTCACATCAGCGGCTCCCTGTCATTATGAGAAAACAAGTTATAATTCCTTCTGCAGTTATTAATGATATATACATATGTACACATACATACACAAATAAACGTAACATTCCTATACATGCACATGCTACCTGAATATACTGTACATGCGAAACACGCACGTCTCCCTGCCTGTAATAGTCTTAATTAGTCTGCCACTGTTGACAAGCAAGTTTCTGCATCACTATAAGCATATAACAGAGTGTGTGTTGTTTTGGAGTGATTGACAGGTGTGTGTGTGTGTGTGTGTGTGTTCAGATACTCTAGGAGCTCGCCTGGACGCTGAAGGCTCAGAGAAACACCGTCTGCAAGCCTGTCTGTGCTTCATCTGCTCCGGGAACATCGAGCGTCTGGTGGAGTGCTGGACGTCACAGAGAGACTGCTCGTCTCCGCTCGCGCTCGAGGTCACGGCACCATCACACACACACACTTATATATGTCTCAGGATTCTATTCACATTTGTTTGTATTGCGCCTTTCACAATACACATCTGCTGCGTCCCAATTCGCCTACTTAGGCAAGGCAAGGCAAGGCAAGTTTATTTATATAGCACATTTCATACACAATGGCAATTCAAAGTGCTTTACATAGAAGAAATTAAAATAATAAAAAGAAATAAGAATAATTAAAACAGTTTAGAAAAATACAAAATAAAATACAGTACAAACAGTCGGACGAACATTGGCACAGTGCTCATTCATTAAATGCATAGTTAAACAGATGTGTTTTGAGTCTGGATGTGAATGTGACTACAGTAGGAGCACATCTGATCTCCTCTGGAAGCTGGTTCCAGCATAATAGCTAAAAGCGGACTCGCCATGCTTAGAGTGAACCCTTGGTATTTCTAGCTGATATGATCCTAATGATCTGAGTGATCTGTTGGGTTTATATTCAGTGAGCATATCTGCAATGTATTTAGGTCCTAGGCCATTGAATGATTTATATACCAGTAATAATACTTTAAAATCAATCCTAAATTTAACTGGGAGCCAGTGTAAAGACCTGAGGACTGGTGTGATATGTTCATATTTTCTGGTTCTGCTCAGAATCCTGGCGGCAGCGTTCTGTATGAGCTGCAACTGTCTTATGGTCTTTTTGGGAAGGCCAGTGAGGAGTCCATTACAGTAATCCACCCTGCTGGTGATGAAAGCATGAACAAGTTTCTCTAAGTCTTGTCTGGAAACAAAGCATCTAATTCTTGCAATATTTTTCAGATGATAGTATGCTGATTTAGTTATTGCTTTGACATGACTACTGAAACAAAGGTCTGACTACTGACTACTTGACTACTTACACCGTGTCCTAATCAGACGCGATGGACGCGCTAGGATTCCAGCGACAAATAATTTGTCTGTCCACACTAGACGCGACGCGTCTAATCAATCAAAACCCACAGCCAATCAGAACAGCGTGTGGGCGGAGTCAGCCAATCAGAACAGCGTGTGGGCGGAGTCAGCCAATCAGAACAGCGTGTGGGCGGAGTCAGTCAATCAGAACAGCGTGTGGGCGGAGTCAGCCAATCAGAACAGCGTGTGGGCGGAGTCAGCCAATCAGAACAGCGTGTGGGCGGAGTCAGCCAATCAGAACAGCGTGTGGGTGGAGTCAGCCAATCAGAACAGCGTGTGGGCGGAGTCAGCCAATCAGAACAGCGTGTGGGCGGAGTCAGCCAATCAGAACAGCGTGTGGGCGGAGTCAGCCAATCAGAACAGCGTGTGGGCAGAGTCAGCCAATCAGAACAGCGTGTGGGCGGAGTCAGCCAATCAGAACAGCGTGTGGGCGGAGTCAGCCAATCAGAACAGCGTGTGGGCGGAGTCAGCCAATCAGAACAGCGTGTGCACCGGAGAGTAATCTCGACGGCACTCGCAAGAAAATGGATAAGCAGCTACATAATCAAATTCACAAATATTACACCATTTAAACATTATTAAAAATACATAGGCTGAGTTACTAAACCAATCTTTGTCAAAGAATACACTTGTTTGTTCACAGTTTGAACGTTCTTGTTTCCATTTGTTTAATTTCAAGATCTGAGGTGAATTATCCACTGTTGCTTTTACAGCTTCAAAGCTGGAGCACTAAATGATATTCAGAGTCACATGAATAGGAGTTGTTAATGTTAACAGAGTTAACATTAAATAAAGCACATAAACAGCACCTGAGATTATCATCGCCACACTTTGTGTTTGTTGTTCCAGCGCGACGTCGCAGAAAAATAGAAACCGTTTCTAAAATAGACTCGTCGCGGCTGGTTAGCACACACACTCTGATCAACATGAAGAACTTTTATCGCGTGTCGTGTCGCGTGAAGTTAGGACACGGTGTTATACGACGTCCTAAAAGTATGTACTCTTTGTGAAGAAAAACTACACACTTTTGAGTGTGTAGCAAAAGAGTTTGCACGCTTTGGGACACACTACTTCGTCATCTTTAACATGTTTAATGACGGCTTAGTTATGTGCGTCCTGTCACCGTAAACTGCCCTGTCAATCATCATCACAGTTCAAATCCTCCATTCAATCTAATTTAATTTCCTACCGTTTCGGAGAGAATCGTGGGTCTTTCATGCGGAGACTCTCCTCATGTGTTTGCAATTTGAATATAATGATGCATTTAAAAGTGAATGGCAAAACGTATCCTTACGAAAGTTCACAATGCTGCTGCAGATGCAATATAATGTGGACAACATTGAATAAATGCATTTGTCAGGTTGGATACTGATAATTAATCACTCAAACACCTCTCTGCATAACCGTGCCGGACTCACGCGTCCTCCATGTCTGTAGTTCTTTAACACTTTTCACTCGTGTTTGTAGTTCTAATCGAACGGGGTTGTGGGCATTATTAGCCATTAGCACGTTCGCAGATCTGTACTTCGGATTCTGACCGGAAATAGTAGACCATCCATTTGCAATACTCAACATGAGTTCACATTACAGTTTAGAGTGATCTGTTATCAGAGATGTCTAAGTTATGCATTTCAGAAATGTACATATACAAAATCACAGTTAGCTAAAAATGTATTAATTTAAACATTGTAATAATTTAAGGCAGAAACAATGAGCTCATTGAAGTAATGAATACATGCGTCGAGCACGTGTGTGTGTGTGTGTGTGTGTGACGTCTGTGTTGTGGTGTGTGTGCAGGATCTGGTGGAGAAGGTGATGATCCTGCGGAGGTCGATCGAGCGTCTGCGTAACAGCGAGGTGTGTGTGCGAAGCTCAGCGCTGACGGAGAAACTCATCCAGTACTCCAGTATACTGGCGTCACAGGGCAGCTTGACCTCCGCGCTCAACTATCTGCCCGACGACTGCGACCAGGTACACACACACACACACATGTATATAAACATATAGCACTTCAAACTGTATAAACATTGAGCTTTCCTGTAGCTCATTTAACATGCGTTTGGAAACTCAACATGCAGCAAACAAACAATCTTCCCATAATGCACTAAATCACCACTGACAGTCACACACTTAAGCCTAGAAACCACTCAGAATACGCTATCGTTTGCATTAAGAGTACGTTACTTGTGCTTCATCTGTGTAGTAAGTGTTCTCTGTGTGTGTGTGTGTGTGTGTGTGTGTGTGTGTGTGTGTGTGTGTGTGTGTGTGTGTGTGTGTGTGTGTGTGTGTGTGTGTGTGTGCTCTAGGTTGCTGTTGGGATGTTGAGAGACAGGCTGTCACATGCGAAGGGCGAGACGCAGCAGAGACAACAACCGTCCACACCAGCAGGAGGCGCTACGAACACACACACTCCTCCAGCTCATACACAGGTACAGACACAACACCTGTCCACACCAGCAGGAGGCGCTGCGGACACACACACACACACACACACACACACACACACACACACACACACACACACACACACTCCTCCAGCACACACACAGGTACAGACACAACACCTGTCCACACCAGCAGGAGGCGCTGCGGACACACACACACACACACACACACACACACACACACACACACACACACACACACACACACACACACACACTCCTCCAGCACACACACAGGTACAGACACAACACCTGTCCACACCAGCAGGAGGCGCTGCGAACACACACACACACACTCCTCTAACACACACACACACTCCTCTAACACACACACACACACTCCTCTAACACACACACACACTCCTCTAACACACACACACACTCTTCTAACACACACACACACTCCTCTAACACACACACACACACTCCTCCAGCACACACACAGGTACAGACACAACACCTGTCCACACCAGCAGGAGGAGCTGCGGACACACACACACACACACACACACACACACACACACACACACACTCCTCCAGCACACACACAGGTACAGACACAACACCTGTCCACACCAGCAGGAGGCGCTGCGAACACACACACTCCTCTAACACACACACACACTCCTCTAACACACACACACACACTCCTCTAACACACACACACACACTCCTCTAACACACACACACACTCCTCTAACACACACACACACTCTTCTAACACACACACACACTCCTCTAACACACACACACACTCCTCCAGCACACACACAGGTACAGACACAACACCTGTCCACACCAGCAGGAGGCGCTGCGAACACACACACACACACTCCTCTAACACACACACACACTCCTCTAACACACACACACACTCCTCCAGCACACACACACACACACACACACACACACACACACACACACACACACACACACACACACTCTCCTCCAACACACACACACACACACACTCCTCCAGCACACACACACACACTCCTCCAACACACACACACACACACACACTCCTCCAGCACACACACAGGTACAGACACAACACCTGTCCACACCAGCAGGAGGAGCTGCGGACACACACACACACACACACACACACACACACACACACACACACACACACACACACACACACACACACTCCTCCAGCACACACACACACACACTCCTCCAGCACACACACACACACACACTCCTCCAGCACACACACAGGTACAGACACACACACACACACACACACTCCTCCAACACACACACACACACACACACTCCTCCAACACACACACACACACTCCTCCAGCACACACACACACACACACTCCTCCAACACACACACACACACACTCCTCCAGCACACACACACACACACACACTCCTCCAGCACACACACAGGTACAGACACAACACCTGTCCACACCAGCAGGAGGAGCTGCGGACACACACACACACACACACACACTCCTCCAGCACACACACAGGTACAGACACAACACCTGTCCACACCAGCAGGAGGCGCTGCGAACACACACACACACACACACACACACACTCCTCTAACACACACACACACTCCTCTAACACACACACACACACACTCCTCTAACACACACACACACACACTCCTCTAACACACACTCCTCTAACACACACACACACACTCCTCCAGCACACACACAGGTACAGACACAACACCTGTCCACACCAGCAGGAGGCGCTGCGAACACACACACACACACACACACACACTCCTCCAGCACACACACAGGTACAGACACAACACCCGTCCACACCAACAGGAGGCGCTGCGAACACACACACACACATACGCACACTCCTCTAGCGCACACTCCTCTAACACACACACTCCTCCAGCACACACACACACTCCTCCACACACACACACTCCTCCAGCACACACACACTCCTCCAGCACATACTCCTCCAGCACACACACACACACACACACACACTCCTCCAGCACACACACACTCCTCCAGCACACACTCCTCCAGCACACACACACACACACACACACTCCTCCAGCACACACTCCTCCAGCACACACTCCTCCAGCACACACACACTCCTCTACACACACACACTCCTCCAGCACACACTCCTCCAGCACACACACACTCCTCCAGCACACACACTCCTCCAGCACACACACACTCCTCCAGCACACACACACTCCTCCAGCACACACACTCCTCCAGGGTACAGTTCACTCCAGTACAGTACAGTACTCTGTCATCATCACGGTCTGTGGTTACGCTGTGCACGCGGTCTGCTGATGGTCATCAGACACTGTTTGCTTTCCGATGGCCTGATGTGTGTGTGCGTGTGTTGTGAAAGACGGAGCTGGCATACAGTGTGTCTGCTGTTTCGAAAGGGCGTCTCGCTCTGATCTACAGTGGATGTTTTTGCGTCATCCTCGTCTTTGAGGCTTTGTTGTCTTCGGGGAGTTCGTGCTGAAGCAGAATAAGGTTATAGTTTCACAACAGACTTTTAAATACCATTATGAAAACCTTGTTGTGTAAACATTCATACTTGAACTGGTTCAAAACACACCCAGACAGTCTGTTAATAATAATGCTAGCATTCAGATACTGTTATAGTTTTCGTTTTTACTTTTATATGTTTCCGTTTTTATTTTCATTTTAGTTCAAGTATTAGTACTTATAGTTAAATTAAATGAAAACAAGAAATATTGCCTTGGCTGAAATAAAATATTAAGTTAAAGTAAATGTTTTTATGGTTTTAGTTAATAAAACCGTAATAACTGTCACGTATAATAACTGTAATAACTATTACTATATCAGCGTGTTGCATGATATGGAAATGGCCTCATCATTATGATATTCAACCCCAAATTCAGAAAACTTGGGACATTTTGTAAAACACTATAAAATCTGTGATTTGTTAATTGACTTAAACCTTTATTTCACTGACAAAAGTACAAATTTAAAATAAATCAATGTATTCACTGGCTAAATTAATTGTGTTTTGTAAATGTAAGCAATTTTTGATTTTGATGCTGCAAAAAAAAGTTGGGAAAGAGTCAGAATAAAAGTGATAAGATTATAGAATCTCCCAAGTTAAACTCTTTTGAAACAGTGCAACTATTAGTATAGTAGGTGAGCGCATCATGATCGGGTTAAAGGAGCATCTCAGCCTCTGCCAGCAAACACGGGTCATGGCTCATCACTTTGTGCCAAATTTCATAAGAGATTTGTCAAATGATAAAAAATAAAAAAAATCATATTTCTCAATGCAAGATTGCAAAGTCTTTCACCATCTAACATACATGATATGTGGCCCTGGATCACGTCACCAGTCTCGAGGCGCACGGGGATATCTGTGGCAATATCAATCAATACATTGTTTGGTTCAAAATTATAGATTTTTCTTTTATGCCAAAAATCATTAGGATATTAAGTAAAGTTCATGTTCCTTGAAGATATTTAGTAAATTTCCTACTGTAAATATATAAAACATGTATTTCTGTGAGTGAATGCAGCACAATCGCCAACGTAAATGTAGAACTTTAAAGGAGATTTTCTCAATGTTTCGGGTTGCCAAATATTGTCCTATCCTAACAAACCACACATCAATGGACAGCTGAATAAAGAAGCTTTCCATTGGTGTATACATTTGAATTTCAAAAAATTGACCCAGGTTTTGTGGTCTTGTCCACATATTGTCCTGAGAGTCCATAGAAATCTCAGTCTGTGTAGGGCAAGGCAGGAGACCTGTTGTGGTGCATGACCTTTGACCCCTCAGATGGCATTGCATGAGATACCATCATGCTACTGTGTTAAGCACAGCCACATGTGCGCAGGAGTACTGTGGAAAACCTTCGTCACCAAACAGTCTGACGCTGCATCAAGAAGTGCGACTCGAATCTCTGTTATAGGAGAAAGCTGTACATTTGTTGAATGCAGAGATGCTCGTATCAGGTGGAAATTCCACTTGCAAAACTGCAACGTTTAATTCCTAAAAGATTAAAAAGTGTAATGTGATGTGAGACATGCCTCAGTCCCTACTTTTTTTTGTCGAAGCCATCAAAATCAAAAAGATTTATACTGAAAAATACAATTAGTGAAAATCTGTTCTTCATACTTTTGTCAGTTAAAAAAAAGGTTCAAGAGAATTAGATTAATTAAGATTAATGCTTCTGTCATCCTGTTTACACCTTGAGTTAAAGGGTTAGTTCACCCAAAAATGAAAATTCTGTCAGTAATCACTCGCCCTCATGTTGTTCCAACCCCGTCAGACCTTCGTTCATCTTCAGAAACACAAATTAAGATATTTTTGATTAAATCTGAGAGCTGTCTCACTCCTCCATAGACTTCTAGGTGAACGAAACTTGCTGGCCCAGAAAAGTTATTAAAGAGATCGTTAATATAGTCCAAGTGACTCCAGTGGCTCAATCTTAAAGGTGCCCTATGTAAAAATTGAGGTAAAAATATCCAAAAAATGAGCTTCACGCATCAAAAGAATGAGAAGAAATAAGGGCGATGATGTCATTAAAAAAATGTCAAGTTATAGTGCTGCAGAGATATCAACCTAAATTAGCATTAGCATTACTAGCCACGGCCCGACAGGTGTCGTAATACCAGTTTCGGCCATGGGAGGCGGTATGCGGGCAACATAACCACCAGCCATGCAATACACGAATAACTCGCACGGCTTGTGGGTGTACTTGAACCTGATGTTAATCGTGTGGAAAGTAGCCTACAGCCCCACTACTACATTCAAATAAAATCTGATAAAAAAGGAACAGAACCAGAGTAAACATTGGCACTGCTTTCCATCGCTGGAGACAACTAATGGACATGAAAAAAAGAGGTTTGACTCCGAACTTGCAACATTTCTTTTGGATTGGTAAGTAAGATGCTGTTAGTATTTCGTTAGAAGTTTGTTTTATATGTTTGTGTAGATTTTCGGGAAGTTATAACATAGAAATGTATCGAAGGCTGTTCGATAAACGTATATAACGTTCATAAATACAGTATTGTAATATAGTACACATAGCACAATCTCTATTGCTCTTTTTTTCTTGCCAACTACGTGACCTATATTATGTAAGTTATATTAAATGGCTTTCCTGAGGTAAATCTGACAGAATTGTTCTCCAGCTGTGTTATTGACCTCTTCACGCTGATAAAAAACACTGATTGGTCGATATTATGTATGAGGAATACATTTTGGTAAGTTGTAGCCTAACGTTACTGTATCTTTCAGTGTTCGTGTTTTTTTTACTATTATTAGCAAGTAGAGATGTTCGGTTTACGTGCGCTAGGGATCTGTCGTGTAACATTTACAAGCGCCAAAACGGTATTTATTGTTTGAATTGCGTGATAAAATTGACAGAATCTGAGAGCTGAGATTTTTTTAATATCATAACTAACCTGCTCTGTCTAGTCTGTCGGTCTCCGTGTCCTCTTTGCTTCGCGATTTTTCTGTGCGTGAGAAAATTGATGTGTGGGGTGAGAGCGTGTGAAAAGTGTTTGCGTGTCTCACGGTTAATGCGTGATAGTTGGAAGCTCTGGTTACGTTGGCGCTAGCTTGGTCAACATCAGCGAATGCTGTCTGTCAAATTAATGTAATTCAAACTAACAATAAAAATGTAATATGAAGAAAACGAATATGAACATATTCACTGGTAAAGGTGAAGGGGAGTAGCTTGAAGATATTCATACTCTAGAGTAGACCAACTCACTTTCTGGAGGTATACTGCCCCCATCTGGTATGGAATGTGGAGTATGAATTTATTTATTTTTACATAAGGCACCTTTAAGTATATCAAGCGACGAGAATACTTTTTGTGCGCAAAAAACCCCCAAAAATAACGACTTTATTCCACTTTTCATTTCCTTCTCTGTGGGCCTCGAGTGAGTTCACGTAGTGTTTTTGCACAGCGCTTCTGTGTTGCACGTCACCACGTAGGCTCACTATTGGCCGACGCTGGTCATGTGTGTGATGCGTGATGACGCACAACACAGAAGCGCTGCGCAAAAACACTACGTGAACTCACTCGAGGCCCACAGAGAAGGAAATGAAAAGTGGAATAAAGTCGTTATTTTTGGGGGTTTTTTGCGCACAAAAAGTATTCTCGTCGCTTGATATACTTAAGATTGAGCCACTGGAGTCACTTGGACTATATTAACGATCTCTTTAATAACTTTTCTGGGCCAGCAAGTTTCAGTCCCTTAGAACAACATGAGGGAGAGTAATTACTGACAGAATTTTCATTTTTGGGTGAACTAACCCTTTAAGGTGCGGTTTGGTTGATCGGTTCACAAGTGGACGATTATAAATACAGGGGTAAACGGGGTCTAAAACGTTTTGAGCTTGTCCACTTTTGACCACTTCCAGAGGCAGTGGAAAACACATTCGACTGGATTCCTTTCATAGTGTAAACCCTGGTTCCACTTGCAGGGTTTCCGTGGGGCATTAAAAAGCATTAAGAGTCATTAAATGGATTTTGCGAAGATTAAGGCCTTAAAGAAAGCATTAGCATTAGCATTAGAAAGCATTACATTTTAATCCTACAGGCATTAAAAATGTAGATATAGTTTTGAAGAAAATGTGATACTATCAATTTATTTGAATATAGCCTTCATAATTAATCATTTTTATTTGCCGTCTCAAAATATGTAGGTTAGTGTGATAAACACGCGGAACCGGTTTGGTAATTGCTTCCGGCTGGAATTTGCCGTGATGCAGGCCTTTTGTACAGCGGTGGAGAGGAATAAAACTAGACCAGAAAAATGGGAAAGTGCAAATTCCAGCAGAAGTGGCTATAAGACAGTTTAACACGTTAGCATCCGTTAATTTTTGTATTTTGTAATCTATGAGGGCAGTCTCTTGTAATTGACATATGAACGTGATCAGAGACGACGGAGAAACACACGGAGAGCATCAGCTTTCATTTCTGCTCTGACAGACGCAAGACCAGCCGAACGCTGAGTGTGTGTGTGTGTGTGAGAAATCAGGAATGCTGAGAGAACATTGTGCTTGGTACGTTTTTCCTCTTCAAACTAAACTTGGGTCTCCAGCCGACAAAGTTTAAATCCCGTCTGGCTAGTGCGCTTCCCATAATGTTCACGCATGGGGTCAGTAGGCGGAGAGCAGGTGTCTTTTGTGGCTGTTCGAGCGCATGAGCATTTACACTACGAAAACAATCCAGTCAAATGTGTTTTCCACTAGCTACCTCTGGAAGTGGTTGAAAGTGGTGTCGTAGATTTTTTCCCTAAACCTAACTAAGTCCTATCTCATCTGACCGGGGCCGTCTCCAATCGACGATCCCTAACGTCTCCAATCGACGCTTAATATATAGTCTACCTAACTAACTTGCTTCCCTAACTAGCTTTCTTCATGCGCAGGAATAATTGACAAACAGACCTTAGCAAATGTCCTTTAAATGCTTTTAATCACGGCCGGAGGATCTCTCGAGCAGTTCTCAGAGAATCTCCCCCAAGAAGAAGCAAGGCCGGAGGATCTCAGACAAATTCCATTGAGAATCCCACCAGCTAACACGAATACAACAGTTTTTATAGAATAAGGAGGTATGGCAAAAATGTCATGCTGCATTACATAATTTCCCCACAATTTGATTGGTTTTCATAGACAAACCCTTCTGTTACCAGGTAAAGCAAACTTTGTTTTAATGATCACTTCATTGTTAATCACACGGTTCAAATTTAGTCATCTGTCTAGTTTCACTTTCCAAACTTGCTATTTATACACTCACACAACCGAAGTCAAAGGGGTATGGCAAAAATACAACACACAGGACAGAACGTTTTAGTACACTGTGTTTCAAAGTGTTATCATGTTAGGCCTGAAAAAGAGAAGTAAGGTTAGAAGTTAGAAACATGGTTAGTTTAATATACAGTTTACTATTTTATCTATTAAAAATCTACCACAGTGGACAAGCTCAAAACATTTTAGACCCTGCTCGGGAGCAGCTTATTTCATGTTATCAGGATTAGACTGCGGCTTTATAAGCGGAGCTGATACGGGAAGTCCAGCGCAGCGCGATATAGTGCACTTTCTGAGATATATATTTTTTCTCGTGACTCGTGAGATTGTCGTTTACATTATTAATTTGTTGGAAAAGCACATTTATTTTCGACTTGTCGGAGTCGGGCTTAAACTACAGCACAAACTGTTTGCATTGCCCTAAGATTATTTGCGAGTGGCTCTTTCCTTTACACTATTGGAGATCCGGAGAACTTGATGGAAAGTGCTGTCTGTCTTGTCAATCGGAGTTTACCTGGTTTTAGGTTTTCCAAGCCACTTAAGACCCAATGTTGTAAAGGCTATCACAATTTTTTATGAAGATCATGCAATCATGACCATGCCGATTACAGTATATGTCACTCAGGCTTCACTAACGTGATTGGTACCATAGACTATAGGCTAGACCATAGACTGCCATCAAGGCCTCAATGAAGGGGATTATGTGAACAGAAAGGGGGTTCACAATGTAAATGTGCAGCCCAGCTACTATTGTGATTCTTAATATTCCAGATTAATAATATTATATCAAATAAAAAAAAAGGCAGTTGACTAAAATCTTCCATATCACAAATGTGAAAGCAAAATGGCCAGGGTCTGTGCATGACTTAAGCATTTTCAGAGATTCACATTTATGCACATTATTTGAAAGTGATAAGGAAAGTTCCACAATTAAATATCAAGCTCACTGTATTACACACACTTATGCTGATCCTAACAGAACTGCATTTTTTCATAGGTGATTATGACATGTTCCTGCAGACAGGTGTTTTATGACCCCATTCCCCGACCCAAACCAGTTACAAATGCAGCTCTAGCCAGGACAAGGGCACACAATGAAATGAACTCTGGCTAACTAAAGGGAAGATTTCAGTGTCTGAAAAGTCTGAGGGTTGCACACCTGACAGGGCGTGTGACATTGTTGCATGTGCCATATTACACAACATTGCCCCCAAAAAAACCCCACTTTTCATTAAATGTTTAATAAAAGACAAATATGCTTAGTTCCTTGAGTTTTACTTCAATTGTTCTTTGTAAAGAAAAGCCAGTGGTCAAGTGCCTGCAACAAGAGATATTAGACACATGCCTCATGCAACAAATAAAAAGGAAATTTGGCTATACACTGCCCACCTGTAGGCCTGTGTCTCCTCTGTCTGTGCAGACTCTTCTGTAGGCCTTTCTGTAGATCCTGCCATTTATATTGCAGCCATAAAGCAAACAAGTATAAATGAAGTAAAGTTATTAATGCACTTGCAGGTAGGCTAGTTCCTCCATATAACAGTTATCTGAGAGGGTTTATTCACTGTCCAGTGCAATGGAAACAAATGGACATTACAAAGTCTTATACTTTCCTTTGGAAAGTTAGAAAATGTCCACTTACTGCACATATTTCAGCTCCACTTTCTTGGGAACAGATACAAGTGTTGGTGTATTATGTACAAGTGCACAAAAGAGGAAAACACAATGTCATTACAATGAACTACACTCGGGAAAAATGTGATCAATAACTCATGGCAAAATATTTTTACATTAACATTAAGTTTATCAGTTTTCACTTTCACAAGTCAAAGCAATTCATCATTACTCAAGATTTAACAGTTGAAATGACTATACGGCCTTAATTTAATGCAGCAAAAATTATTTTGCAGTGTAGGAGAGTAAGATCTTTTCTTTTTTCTCAGCCTTTTTCTCGGTTGCTTTTATAAACAGTGCCTTTTATAAAAGAGACTATAATATAACGAAAAATTACCATTATATGTAGAATATTTTTGTACTTCACTTTTATTAGTTCCCATGTTCTAGTGTGGTGACTCTGACATTACAATGCACAAAGTAATTATGCAATTATTAAAATACAAAAATATAGGCTAATAAGTGATAAAAACATCTAACATGGCCACTTCTAACGGATTTAAATACTTTTAGATACTTTTTGCCAGCCCTCTCTCCTGGCTTTTGCAGACTTTGAGGTGTTCCCTGGCGTTTTGATTAAACATTAAAATTCCAAATAAACTTCGACTATTAGTTCTTGCTCTGCTGAGGAGAAAAACTGAGCCGCTCTTTGGCCACGCTGAGCAGCCAATAGCAGCGTAGCTGATCAATGTTTCTACTATCGATACATATCCCCTTTTAAACCAGCGCATGAACGCGCAATTATCTCAGATAACTCAATCCAGCGACACTAATCATAAACAACAGGTGTGTTCGAAGAACCCAATTAGCCGGATCATGATTAGCACGATGATATCATCTTGGATGTCTCATTTGATCTCGGATGTTTTAAGCAACGTACGAAGAACGGGCCCCCGGTGTAATCAGGACCTGAGGCCTAATCCTGCCTTAATCGAAGCCCTGTCTGTGAAACCAGGCCATAGTGTTTTCCAGTGGCGATCCACTGATCCGGTGCAAATATAAACGTGATGGAGCAAAATGATGCCCGTTTGGGCCGTTCACAGAGAATGCGGTTTTTATGGATGGCCATTCCATAGTATTTGCATTGTTTTTATGTAAACGCGGTGTTATAAATGTGCGGCGCTCAAGTTAAAACAGGATCTACTTTCAAAAAAACACATCTCTACAAAAATACATGTGGCGTCAGATGTAACTTGTGCCGTTGTTCATATTGACATCTGACTGACACACTTTAAAAAGTTGGACACAATTCAATAAATGACAATAATGCTGTCTCCATAACTCTGCTCCAGAGACATCATCTAAAGTGCATGGAAGAGATATTCTGCCAGTAATATTGTTATTTAACAGCTTCACGGCCACAGAATCAGCCCTCAGAGTTTGCTTATTGTTACAGAGGACACGGATGGCATACGGGCATCTTGCTTTAGTATGCATGTTTTTTGAATGCAAGGTTTTCATCTAATATTAATATTTTATTTTACTTCATCTTTACTGTTTCTCAGTTACCAATAACAACACTGGGAATAATAATAAGTTGCTCTAACTTGCACCTCGTTCCTCTTGTGTTTGCTTCATCACGGCTGCTCAGACTGTTGCATAAGCTTGACCTGTAATGCAATAGTTATTCAGGCATGTGTTGTAATGTGTGTCCTGCGCAGGGGTCGTACCCGTCCACACTCCCTCCGCAGACGATGCCCCGTCTCTTCACCCCTCAGACTGATTCTGCTGGAGCGCCACGGCCCGGCCTGAGACCACAATACCCACAATACCCTGCCACAGCTCCAGGTAACCACATCAGCTTCATAATACACCCTGATGACTAAGAGCTGCCCTCGACTAAAGGTTTTTCTAGTCGACTAGTAGTTGTTCATTTAAGCCATTAGTCGACTAATCATGCGTTTATATTAATAAGCCATCTATCATAATAATGCCCCTTTAATCGCCTATATATATAATACATAGTCTAATCAGCGCTCAAATGCACACGTAAAGCTTGCCACACCACATCAGCTTCATAATACATCCTAACAACCGCTTCACACCGTATTTTTCCCGGCATGCATGTGAAAGCACACTTTTGATGGACAAAATAAATATGATTTCACACAAAAAGTGCCCAAAATGCACAGAATAAGCATGTCTAGTGTGTTTTAACAGGAACTGGAGTATGTCAGAAAAGAAAATGAAGATTCAGTAATATTTATAGAAGATTTACCCATTTAAACTTGTTTTTAATTATTCAGTTTGGGTGAAAGTATGGTGTTTTATATATTTTTTAAAAACGAAAGTAAACTAGCCAGAAAATATGATGTAGAACACAGACAGGTGAATAGGCTTGCACTAGCCAAATCAAACCCGAGTGTGCGTGATTTTATCTGTCTTGTGAACATATGGAAGTGACTGAAACGACAAGATCGGGGCTGTTTTCTTGGTTGTTTTTGTTGTTTACTATTTACATGCCAATGTTGTACTCCTCCCCATCTTAACAAACCTTCAAAACTATCAAGTTTAAAATGACCAACTTCTGAAAACTAGTTTATAGCTGTCTTTGTGAAGTAATGCTCGCTTATATGTAGCTTTGGAGCGGCTATGATTGATGTGTGTTGCTTTTTCAAATGTACGTTATAAGCGACTCACACTCGCAGTGCTTTCAGAGTGAGCAGCGTTTACTGAGCCGTACGTCACTGACAAGCTGCACATTACAAATAATCACAGCCTTTGCGATTTCAAAATCACGATTAGCCAAATCGGTTTAAGCGGGATTAATCGGGCAGCCCTATTCATAATACATCCTAATAATAAACTTTTTGTACTCTTAGCAGAGTCTTAAGGTACTTGCACACTGAGTCCGAGACTTTCATATGCGTTTTGTCGTATTCGTCATTCAGTGGCTCTGAATTGTCAAACGCCTCTCAAAATGCTTGAGCTACAGATGCGAAAAACGCAAAAAATCAAACCCGATCCAGATTTTTTTATGACGGACGAAAGTTTCGGAGGCAGTGTGGTAACGTGATTGACGCAACGTGGGTTCGTATTTATTTTATATTTGACTAGTGTGCAAGCACCTTTACACATCGACCCCAGAAACACTCTAGTAAATGTTTCCTCCTCCAGGTTTCCCTCAGTCTCAGCCGTTCCCTCAGTCCGGGTCTCTCGGTGGCCCTGCGGGCTTCATGTCCGGCCCGTCGATGCCCTCCTCCAGCCTGACGGGTCCTTCAGTGCCGCCCGCGTCTCCGCCGGGACCCCTGGTGTCTCCATCGGGACCCATGATGTCTCCTCCACCCGCTCCAGGGTTCATATCTCCCACCTCTCTGCCAGGCGGACCGATGCCCTTCGTCCCAGGCCCTCCACACACACAGGGGCCTCCACACACATACACACCTGCCAGCGGTGTGTATACGCCTCTCGGAGCCGGTTATCCTCAGGGTGGACCCGGCGCTCCAGGAGCGAAGAGCTTCGCCGGCACCAGCCTCCCACCTCCACCTACAGGTACATGCTGAACCCTTCAACAGTTTGGAATGATTAAAGGGATAGTTCACCCAAAAATGAAAATTAGCCCATGATTTACTCTCCCTCAAGTCATCCTAGGTGTATATGACATTCTTCTCTCAGACGAACACAATCAGAGTTATATAAAAAAAATGTCCTGACTCTTCCTAGCTTTATAATGGCAGTGAATGGCTGGATAAGTCCATAATAGTGCATCTATCCATCATAAAAGTGCATCTATCCATCATAAAAGTGCATCTATCCATCATAATAGTGCATCTATCCATCATAAAAGTGCATCTATCCATGTTACAGTGCATCTATCCATCATAAAAGTGCATCTATCCATCATAAAAGTGCATCTATCCATCATAATAGTGCATCTATCCATCATAAAAGTGTATCTATCCATGATAAAAGTGCATCTATCCATCATAATAGTGCATCTATCCATCATAAAAGTGCATCTATCCATCATAAAAGTGTATCTATCCATGATAAGTGCATCTATCCATCATAATAGTGCATCTATCCATCATAAAAGTGCATCTATCCATCATAAAAGTGCATCTATCCATCATAAAAGTGCATCTATCCATCATAATAGTGCATCTATCCATCATAAAAGTGCATCTATCCATCATAAAAGTGCATCTATCCATCATAAAAGTGCATCTATCCATCATAATAGTGCATCTATCCATCATAAAAGTGCATCTATCCATGTTAAAGTGCATCTATCCATCATAAAAGTGCATCTATCCATCATAAAAGTGCATCTATCCATCATAATAGTGCATCTATCCATCATAAAAGTGTATCTATCCATGATAAAAGTGCATCTATCCATCATAATAGTGCATCTATCCATCATAAAAGTGCATCTATCCATCATAAAAGTGTATCTATCCATGATAAGTGCATCTATCCATCATAATAGTGCATCTATCCATCATAAAAGTGCATCTATCCATCATAAAAGTGCATCTATCCATCATAATAGTGCATCTATTATCATAAAAGTGCATCTATCCGTCATAAAAGTGCATCTATTATCATAAAAGTGCATCTATCCATCATAAAAGTGCATCTATCCATCATAATAGTGCATCTATCCATCATAAAAGTGCATCTATTATCATAAAAGTGCATCTGTCCATCATAAAAGTGCATCTATCCATCATAAAAGTGCATCTATTATCATAAAAGTGCATCTATCCATCATAAAAGTGCATCTATCCATCATAATAGTGCATCTATCCATCATAAAAGTGCATCTATCCATCATAATAGTGCATCTATCCATCATAAAAGTGCATCTATCCATCATAAAAGTGCATCTATCCATCATAATAGTGCATCTATCCATCATAAAAGTGCATCTATTATCATAAAAGTGCATCTATCCGTCATAAAAGTGCATCTAATATACATTACATTCTTATAGAATAAAGTCCATTTATGGCCACTTTCCGGCTGAAGCCAAGCCTTTCGGGCCCTCTCTCCTAAACACAGAAAGAGAGACCCTTTCTAGGCTGCTTTCCAAGAAACACACTCGCATACATATAGTGTACATTAAAACAGAGATGTGCAGAGAAGCAGGAACTGCTCTCCGCTCCGACCCCTGGAGCCTCGAAGACCAAAGAGGGAGACAGAGACGGAGAAGTCAGGCTGATGAGATTTATCTTGCAATAACTATATTTATTTAAACCATTTTATAACACACCTCTCCATGACCAAATTTAAATAAAATACAAAAATGTTTACTTTTCTTCCATCCTGTAATAGTTTGGCAGTTAAATGCCCCACAGAATGTGTTTTCATTCCATCGTTTTTAACGTAAACTCCGGCCCAGACGTGATTGGCCGTTGCGCTCGCATCTCGCTTCCATAGTTCTGCAGAGTGTCGTGTTACGCGGCTTTCTAAAGCGCGACGCTCAAGTTAAAATAACTTTAAAAAGCGCGTCTCTAGATCTGCGTCTCACGTTTAGACATGCAGAACCCGGCGAAAGTGTGGGACGAATCAGATGTTTTTGTGTGTTTGAAAGAAGTCTCTCCAGGGGCCGGTTTCACAAAGCTATTTTAGAGCGGCCTATAGTGTTAGACAAGTCTATAATGTGCTCATAGACTAGATCTAATGCAAGTTAGACTGTTTCACAAAAATAAAGCCCGACTTAATTTAGACCAAAAACAGTAGACACCCCTTAAGCCTGTTTTATACTTCTGCGTCGGACCTACGCCGAAGCCTCTACGCTGTAGGCAACGCATTGGTTTTCATTTATACTTCTGCGTCGTAGTCCGCGTTGACGCGCGCAGAGGGAGCATGTGAAACCCGAGGGAGGGGTTCTAGCAGACCAATCACAGCGCTTGTGTCCGCGTAGAGTTGACGCGTTGTTACATTTTTGGAGAGGTGCACGTCAGGGTACGCGCGCTACACACAGCCTACAGCGTGAGTTCGACGCAGAAGTATAAAACAGGCTTTACCCCCAGGCTAACTCAGGTCTAAGACTCTGTTACCGTGGCAACCAGCAGTAACAATCAGTTACATTACAAACAGCCGAAAGAAAAGGGAAAATGGCTCATAATTTAAACATTTCTTCTTGTTACTACATTCTCCGCTAAAGTAAAATGTCCTTGTAACTGTTACACTCCTCCAACACACACATGTTCTCCGCTGGAGTAAACTGCACTGAGCGGCTGAATGCGCTTACTCGATCCGCCATGTTCTTTGTTTTGAAAAGTGTCTTAATTTACCCAGAATGCATTGCAGTGTAGTCCTACTTAAGATAGTCAGAGTCTTCAGTGCTTTGTGCAACGGTCTGATTTAGATGTCTATCTGAAGTCTGACTATCTACTATATCTAAGCCACAGTCAAAGTCTATCTGTGTGAAACCGGCCCCGGGAAGAGCAAGAATAAATGATCTACTCACCATCATGTTCAGTGATTAATGATTAAAAAAGGCACCAGCTGATCTCCTTTTGTTTTAGGAAGGAAGTAGCACAGGTTTGGGGAGAGTAACTGATGACGGAAATCTCAGAATTGTGAATTTGTTTTTTGGGAGTTGAAAACTCCTCTGGAGTGACTCTGAAATATTGTTCCTGCTGTTTGATTTCCAGGATATTTCCCATGGCTGACTTACCAGACAGAAGAGGAAGGTGTGTGTGTGTGTGTGTGTGTGTGTGTGTGTGTGTGTGTGTGTGTGTGTGTGTGTGTGTGTGTGTGTGTGTGTGTG
Organism: Rutilus rutilus; assembly: GCF_951802725.1. Lineage (NCBI taxonomy): Eukaryota > Metazoa > Chordata > Actinopteri > Cypriniformes > Leuciscidae > Rutilus > Rutilus rutilus. Next base: position 36,835,626 of record NC_140224.1, on the reverse strand, counting down.
TGTGTGTGTGTGTGTGTGTGTGTGTGTGTGTGTGTGTGTGTGTGTGTGTGTGTGTGTGTGTGTGTGTGTGTGTGTGTGTGTGTGTGTGTGTGTGTGCGTGTGTTATATAAGCTTCAGAACAGAGACATTGTGTTTGTTTATAAGCTTCAGAACAGTGTGTGTGTGTGTGTGTGTGTGTGTGTGTGTGTGTGTGTGTGTGTGTATAAGCTTCAGAACAGTGTGTGTGTGTGTGTGTGTATAAGCTTCAGAACAGAGCATTGTGTGTGTATTCCAGTGCTTCTTAGGGACAGCAACAGTCCAAACAGGCCATCCTCGATCTCGGCTCGTCTAATACTTAATGCTGACTGATGATGAGTTGTGTGTCAGAATAATAATAACAGCACACTGATCGTGTTGAGCTTCCCGTGTGATCTCCCGGAGGCTCATGGGTAATTGTGTGGCTTCTGAAGGCTGTTTGCAAGTTTGCTGTGTGTGAGTTTTGCATTCGGATGATATAATCTGACAGACTGAGAGGAAGGAGAGTTAATAACACTGTTCAAAGTTTGTATTTTTATTCATCAAACCTGCATTTATTTGATCAACAATACAGTAAATATTGTGAAATATTATTACAATTTTAAATCATCTGTTCTCTATGTGAATATATATAGTAAAGTGTAATTTATTCCTGTGATCAAAGCTGAATGTTCAGCATCATTACTCCAGTCTTCAGTGTCACATGATCCTTCAGAAATCACTCTAATATGATGATTTGATGCTCAAGAAACATTTATGATTATTATCAGTGTTGAAAACAGTTTTGCTGCAGTTTAATGCATCCTTGCTGAATCTTACTGACCCCTAAACCTTCAGACGATAGTGTCAATCAGGCAATTGTGAGTGTGTGAGTGAATGTCAGATCATCTATTAGTGCTTCAAACCCGACAAACTCCTGTATGTCAGAAGTCAAGTTGATGAAGTGTGTTTGTGGGTCTTCCTGTACGATAAAGGAGAAGTCGTCGATGCGGTGACTTTCACACATTTATAAGTGTGACTTTAGTGTCCGGATGAGTTTTGCTGCTGCTTTATTAATGCATGCATTATTATTCACATGCATGTTTTGGTGACTGTGAATCTTCTCTCTTCAGCGGCTCATGACGGGTGGAACGACCCTCCGGCCGTACGCTCAGGACAACGCAAGAAAAAGGTATTTATTTGCATAATGATGTCAATAGCGATTATAATGTATTTAATGGGAAACAATATGACGAGTCCCAACCAAGCGGCAACCTTCCCGTCTCTCTCTCGAATCCGACACTGAAGAGACTTCAACTGCAGTTCATCCCCTGGCCACTAGAGGCCGGCTGCAGAAGAGACTCAATCCCATAGACACGCATGTTAAAATGCCCAACTTTACAGCAGAAAAACACACGTTTACAGTCTGGTGCTAAAAGTGGTTTTGGTCTATATCGCTAATGTTGTCCTTCATGACGACTGTGAGGACGGTGAATTTTTTTTATAACTCGTCCGTTTAAATTATATTAAGCCTTAAAGTTCTGCATAATTAAGGGCGTGGCCACTTGAGTGACAGGTGGATTGCCACTGATGTCACTACTAGCCGTTTGTCTGCTGTGTGTTAGCGTCACCTCAGCTAATCCGCCTCGCTGCACATTGTCGTTTATCCGCGAGTGACGCGCGGCCAAGATGGCGACGGCCGGCTCCGCCCACTTTGGGCTTCAAAAACGCTCTTCAGAAACACTACGGGTGACGTCACGCACACTATTCACATATTTTTTTACAGTCTGTGGTTTATATAGTGTGTGTGTGTGTGTTGTACAGCTGCCAGAGAACTACACTCCTCCTGCTCCGATCACAGCGCCGGTGATGGGCTTCCCAACGGAGAATCCTGTGCAACAGGACCGAGTCCAGGTGCCGCCCGGAGCCCCTCAGGAGCCGAACATACAGGTCAGAGGTCATCGTGTTAGAGTCGGGTCAGATGTGCTAGTGTGATTTAAGGCTGTCAAAATGGCTGAAAAGATCAATTTGAATTTCTTTCTTAAATTATATTTTTAATTCTAACGGCAAAAAGTGCTGTATTGTCTCCTATGCCCACAAGAGGGCGCAATAGGCAAATATAAACCAAATCAAGCGTCGCATCTTTTAATGAAATGAAATTAAAATTCACTTTTTAAAGGGCATTATCTTTTGAAACAATTGTTCTTAAATAAACCATTTCCCGCCATTTTTCAAATGAACAATGGCGTCGCACTGCGCTGTAAACTGGATAAGCTAACATAAACACACCGCGTCAGTGACGTCATCATGTCTCGTGTCTTCTGACACACCAAAAATTCGAAAATGCACCGTTTTTGCATTCGAATGTGCATGAAAAATGAGAGAATACTTTATTTGATTTTTGTTAATTAAATAAATGTACTGTATTTTAGTTTGATAATGTTTTTTTTATAATTTTAAGCCGCGTCAATTGCATCATCATCGTGTCTCGCGCGCCTCTCGACACAACTAAAATTTGAACGCACGGTTTTTGCATTCGAATGTGCAGTTTTTTATTTTATTTATTTATTTAATATTTTATTTTATTTTGTGTTCTAGTCTTTACAGCAGCTTCCTGCGGTGCGAGTGGGACAGAAGGAAATCCCCCCCGAACACATGATCATCAAGACCACCTTCAGCAGTTTAGTTCAGCGCTGTCAGCTGGCCGCCGCAGACCCGGTAACACACACACACACACACACACACACACACACACACAGCATAACTCTAATCTGATTGGCAGGCTTTATTCAACCTTCTGGAATCAGTCACAGGTTTATAACCAGTCCACAAACAAGCAAAGTATTTGGTCGATACAATCTTTTGCAATAAAATCTTTTGTAATCTTTTATCATGACATTGCAGCACAACTGTTTTCAACATTGATGATAATCAGAAATGTTTATCATATAGTCATAAATCCTCATATTAGAGTGATTTCTGAAGGATCATGTGACACTGAAGACTGGAGAAAATTCAGCTTTGATCACAGGAATAAATTACACTTTACTGTATATTCACATAGAGAACAGCTGATTTACATTACAATAATATTTCACTATTTTACTGTATTTTTGAGCAAATAAACGCAGCTTCAGTGCAGCAGAAGAGACGTCTGTAAGAAACATTAGGAAATCTTAATTACTCAGAGCTGTTGAGCTGTAGTGTATAATGTACAAACACAAAGCCTTTAAAAAAAGATCTTATTATTATGTCCTGTATACAGAATTAATATCCAAATTATTGATTTAAGAAGGTGAAAAATTAATTACATTCTCAAACGTATCAAATATAAAGAAATTCATTATTATTGTCACTACCCTCATAATCACATTAATCCCAGAAAAAGATGTGCATGTGATCAGAAGACGAGCTCATTAAGTCTCTTCCTGTAAGTGGGAGGATCTTTGACCACGATAAGCTGCAAAGTGCATTTGATTTTTCTGTTAAAATTTCTTATATCAACTTTCCCTCCAGCAAACGAAGCGCAAACTTGACGACGCCTCCAAGCGACTCGAGAGTCTGTACGACAAACTGCGGGATCAAGCGGTGAGTTGAAGACGTTTGTTCCCGTCTGACGATCAGGGTTCATATAAAAGCTGCTTCAAGTGCTTGAATTTGACCTTTTGAAAGTTGAGTCTTGGAAAAAACCCTTGAAAACAACCATATTTATCAAAAGGTACTTGAATTATTGAAAGACAATATATGTGGCCCCTGGATCACGTCACCAGTCTCGAGTCGCACGGGGATATCTGTGGCAATAGCCAACTATACATTATATGGGTCAAAATTATCCATTTTTCTTTTATGGCAAAAATCATTAGGATATTAAGTAAAGTTCATGTTCCATGAAGATATTTAGTACATTTCCTACTGTAAATATATAAAACATGTATTTGTGTGAGTGAATGTGACTGATCTGATATATATATATAGAGGCATCTCGCATGGCTATGAGCGTGATATTGCTTATATAAATATAAATATATATATATAAATATATAAGTATATGATACAGCTTTCACTCTTCAGGTCAATCATATTTCATGGGAGAAACAAATCAGTTTGAATAAGGAAAGCGATATCTTTGTCATAGTGTCCTCTCAATGGTTACAGTTATTATTTCTTCCATTTTGTTTTATTAGTTTATTTCTGTTTATCTATTTACCTTTTTTTTTTTTTTTTTTTGCAAGATAATAAATATATTGTTTGATAAGTGAGATCTCTGATTTTAGTCCTTGAAAATCAAAAAGTAGTGCTTGAATTTGATTTTACAGTGTCTGTACGAACCCTGGTTTCACTATTAAACTGGTGTTTTGTGTCGCCCCCGCCAGCTTTCTCCCAGCATCCTCGGCGGCCTGCACGAGATCAGCCGCTGTGTCGGCGAGCGCAACTATCTGCAGGGTCTGGAGGTTCACACACGGGTCGTGAGCAGCAGCAACTTCAGCGAGATCTCGGCGTTCATGCCCGTCCTCAAGGTGCTCATGACCATCGGCAACAAGCTGGCCGTGTGACGTCTCTCTCTCTCTCTCTCTCTCTCTCTCTCTCGCACTGAACTCAGAACCAATCCAGTGCTAATAGCCCACGCTGGTGTTCTTCTCGTGCGTTTGCTGTTCGCTTTCCTCCTCATTCATCCAACACAAGCAGAACGACTGTTCAGAAAACCATTATTGCGCGATGTGTTGAATTGAATGCAACGGTTTGTCTAAAAACGAGCGGAACGAATTGCTTTGAATTCAATGTTGAGACTCTAAAGATAAGAATGTGCAGAAACTGTTAATGCAACAGTTTAAGAATAAGCCTTAATACACGAGCAAACTGTTGCATTCGATTCAGTTTGAGAACGTGCTATTGTGCGTAAATCCATTATTGCGTAACGTGTGTTGAACTGAATGCAAGTTTGTCTAAGAATGACGCGTGAGTGTGAATCATTTGTACAATCATTGTGGCTCTGGATTCAGTGTCGAGAAACACAAACCCAACGATTCGAGCACGGTTCGTTCATTATTAAAGATCTGATGCTGTCTGTAGTTTAGTCGATGTTAGAGGACGAGGGTGATTACTGACTGATTGAGGAATTGTGGGAATGATTTTCTTCTGTGTGAAGGAGGGTGGTTTTATATTGCACTTGACGCTTGATCTGCACTGCTGTTTCTCCTCCAAACACTCCTGTAGAAAAGTGTGACGCTTCTCCAGACGGGACCGAGTTCTGCTCGAGATCTTATCGAGATGGGAACGCGTGAATCTTGTCAAAAACACGTCCGGGTCAAAATCAAAGAAGAAAATGAAGGAATTGACAGTAAAACGGCAAAATTCATCATTTTTTTACTTTTGCGTATTTTTGTAATTCCCCAAAAAACACATTTTTTTATTCAGTTTAAATGATGTGCAACATGCATATGATGTATAAATACTTCTGTTTATTTGCGAATGAGAAATGCATTGAAATTGAATATTAATAATCGTATAAATTATAAATATATTTATATAATTTCTCCTGATTTTTGACGTGGACGTGTTCTTGACGGAGTCTTAAATCTCTACAATAACTGCAAAGAAACTGAATGCAACTAAACAGTTAATCTGATAAACTAGTTCATCTTTTTATGCGTTTATGAATGTCAGTGTTCTGTGTCTGAAACCGATTCATTCTGAGGTCATTAATGAAGCTTGAAAACACTTGAAGAAAAATAAAATACAGGACTTTAATAAATAATCGGTGTCTCTTGTTTTTTTTCTTAATGTCCACAGCTTGACCTTTACAACTAATAAAGGGCAATTATTAAACAATATCAGCATTCTTCAGAATAATGTTCAGTTGCTTTGTGTTGAAACCAACCATCAACTCCTGAGCTTGATCTGGTGCAGGAAAGGCAGATGAAATCATATTAAAATAATAATTTCACACACAAATCATTGTGCTCAGTAAAGACGATCTCTGTTGAGATGAGGGTTAAAATCAAGTCATTTTCTGCATTTGCAGTTCTTAGTATTTCGGTTTTCTCCTGTAGAGGGCGAGAAAGAAACATTTTCCAATTCATTACATCACGTAAAACATGTTTGATAGCGTATTTCTCTTTATTTAACACCCAAATATACTTGATTATACATGCATAATCAAGTAAAAGTCCAAATTTATTTCTATATTCACATTCAAAAGCAACCAGAGTTGCACCAAAGTGCTGTTCAATAAAACATTGAGCATATATAAAGCAAGCATGCAGCAGACAAAATATAAACAAAATACAATAATAATAAACTCAGTAATCGATAGACTTTAAAAAATATATTTTATCATGATCCAGTTTATCTTATTAATCAATAAAGTATTAATAGACTATTTTAGACCAAATTATTAAATGTATCAAATGCAATTTTATTTTGCTTATATGACTTTTCTGAGGGACAAACTGCACTATCGCTCATGGAGAACTCCGTAAACACATCAGAAAGTTGATTACGAGTGTTTCCGGTGGGTTTAACGGGGTGTGTCACACACACACACACACACAAAAGCGTGAGAGTCTGAAAGAATGTGACCGGTTTGAAACCGCAAAGTGAGCCGTTCATGAACATCATGTCTCATTTCAGCGCTGCATTGAACATTCGAGAACAGCTCGCTGATTGGTCCGCCGGAGTCACACGGCGATGCTGATTGGCTGACGTTGATCTGCTGTTGAAATTCCCGGGATGTTGTGAACGCTGTGACGCAGCACCGCAAATGACCGGGAATAACACACTATACTGTGTGTGTGTGTGTGTGTGTGTGTGTGTGTGTGTGTGTGTGTGTGTGTGTGTGTGTGTGTGTGTGTGTGTGTGTGTGTGTGTGTGTGTGTGTCTGATCAAATGTGGATATTGACACAACGCCACATGACATTAATAAAACAGTTTATATTTAGTAATGGCATTTTTATCTTTATAATAGCCTTTTGTTGCTTACATCGTTAAAAAAAAACGTAATTATTAGTTAAAATATGATTCTGAATATGAATATGAGTGTAAGAACTGTTTCTGTTCACTAAGAAAGTTTTAACTGCATACATTGCACTTCCAGACTGAACTTTCCAGTGAATGCAGACGAGTTCAGACACGCAGGACTAATCACGACCTGCAGCGTAATATCATCGTGTCAAAGTACGGATTATAACATTTTAACCTGATTTGTACATGTAAAATGACTGTGAACTTTGCTCCTATATCTCCATCCAGTTTATTTACATTCCTCTTTTTTTTTTTCATTGTGTTATAATTAAACACTGAAGAAAACCTGCTAAAAGAATGTCCCGCAAAAAAACACAGTTCTTTAGGAAATGAAGTGCACGTGTCAGAAAGTTGAGAAGCTCTTTGCTTGAGACTTTATTTCCAGTAATAGATTAAGAAACAAGAGTCTATTCACTATTACAGGCTGTTATCACAAACAAGAACATCATATTAAGTTTTAAGAGCCGACGGCTTCTTCCAAACAGCATGAGAAATATCACAACCGCTCGAGTCACGAGAGTCCGAGTGAAGGTAAGGCGATCTGTCCTGTGAGAGGAACAGTGAGCGTCTTCAGTCTGTGAGGAATTACAATCCAAATCGTTTTTAAAGTTGCCAAACTATTTAACTACGTGCAACTTGTCAAAGGAAAAATCGAAAAACATGGAAAAATAGCATTGAAAAATCTCTGAAAATACATTATGTTTGATTAAACACACATGCATGCAAACAAACGCTTTTGGCAATCTGGACAATAACACCAGCAGAGCCCGTATTATTATTATTATAATTACTGTAAGTGTTTCATAAGATCTGTATCCATATGCAATAGAAAAGAGTTCTGTATTAATACAGCATGCTTACATTAACGCTCCAGATGTGTTTTTAGAAGATGAAACCGTTAACGTAGGAACAGATCTTGCACAGTTAATTACAATACAAAACCAAACTATACATTTTACAGTACAAGAATCAACACGCTCAATCATTGTCACGCATTCGCTCCGGCTTCTGGATCCTCCGTCAATGTCTTGACATGAAATTAAACGCAACTTTTCTCACAGCAAGTGAGTTGATCTCGACCCGGAAAACAAACAAAAAAACAACAACGAAACAGACAAAAAAAGACTTGCTGTGCTGAGGTCGAACACTTAGAAATCAAGCATCATTAATAACAACAGATTCCAACCGTTCCTCCAAAACATGGACAATTTGTGCAAGTATGGCAACAAAACAGTTTGGCAATATTAAATTATTAAATACGCTCGCTTGATTCGTTAAGGTGCAGCTGATGTTAAATATTAAATAGATTTAATTTCTCCCAAATTGCACAGCTAGGGTTTGGTAAGACGCCTGGGTGACGGGGTCGGTGTTTCGCTCCTGCGTCGAGGAAAACTCAGGAAAACTGGCACGTCAGCTACTGAAGCTCGGACTGGGGTGTCAAAAACATCGACAAGCCGGAAACTAAATCTGAATAAGCGCTACACACACACAGCTCGGATCCCCGCGTTAAAGCTTCACAGGCTAGACTGGGATAAAGAACATTTGTCATCTGGAACTTAAAGCAGAAGCTTCAACACTGTCGTCGAAACTCCCCGTCACTGGAAGGACCGATTGTCCTCCTCGTTTTCCGGCTGGCAGTTCGTTGGGATTGAGGGACGATGGGATTGAAGGCTAGCCGCTCCTGTGACTCCCGTCTCCGGTTCGCTGGACTCGGGCGTTCACCGCGTCCCGGGACACGCGCTTCGGGTCGCTCGCCAGGCGTAGGAAGCACATCAGGTCGATGAAGCACGTGGTGAGGTTGAGCTTCCAGCCGTACTCGCTGGTGGCGTAGTCGAAGGGGAACGTGTGGTGGTAATTGTGGAAGCCTTCACCTGAGGAATCAAACCAGGAGATATCCGATCATAATCATTAACATGCAAACCAAGAGCAGCCGGACTAGACCAAATTAGACTTTCTAATGCAAAAATGCGCTTGTGTCTCATATTTATATCATGATAAAGTGATATCATGATATTTTATACAACAGTTCAATAGTTGAGTTAATATTGTGTTATATTTTAGACATGATATTGTTCTCCAAGTGAAACATTACCAATAAATCCAGAGCAGAAGTGTGTTGTGCGTCTCCGATCAACACACAGCCGTGTTTCGTGTCTGAATGAATCAGTGTTTTAAAGCGAATCAATCGGATGAAGCAACGATTCAATGACTCATTCATAAAGAGAGCCATTTACTGCATTCCTGAATGAATCAGTGTTTTAAAGCTAATCAATCGGATGAAGCAATGATTCAATGACTCGCTCATAAAGAGAGCCATTTACTGCATTCCTGAATGAATCAGTGTTTTAAAGCTAATCAATCGGATGAAGCAATGATTCAATGACTCGTTCATAAAGAGAGCCATTTACTGCATTCCTGAATGAATCAGTGTTTTAAAGCTAATCAATCGGATGAAGCAATGATTCAATGACTCGTTCATAAAGAGAGCCATTTACTGCATTCCTGAATGAATCAGTGTTTTAAAGCGAATCAATCGGATAAAGCAATGATTCAATGACTCGTTCATAAAGAGAGCCATTTACTGCATTCCTGCTGAATCAGCCGTTTGAAAGAATCAAATGAATGATTCAATGACTCACTCATTTAGACCGTTAAAGCCACATACTGGCAGTTTCAGTTTCTTATTTAGAGTATCAAATAAGAAATTATATTAGATGTATTTTTTTATATTTAATCCATGATAGATTTTCATGACAATTCGGCACATTTTCTTTCACAATTATCATTATGATCAACATTTTATTATAGTTTGTTTTGTTTTTTAATCCTCAATATTGTCAGTTGTGATTCTCCATAGCATCTTATTTTATTAAACGCAATGATTTATCAAATAAAGTCAGTAAAAATTAAAAAAAGTTAATCAAACACTCACAACGATGTAGAAATATCATTGTTTGTTTTTTTGTACATCACTGAGAAGCTGAACTTGAGGTTAAATGTGCAGAAATGTCCTAAAAATAATCGTCGGCTATTTTTTCCTTCTCTTCTCATGTCTCTCGTTCCGAGTTGAAGCTGGTGTGAACTGTGGGAGTGTGTGCGCGAGACGTACCGATGGCACTGAAGGTGACGAATCTGTTCTCCCGGGGGTTGATGGTGCTGTCGTAGGGCCGGTTCCCCCACATGTGTGCGGCGCTGTTGACCAGCCAGGTGGAGTTCAACACAAGCGTGTATCTGAGGACGGTAGGAACGAAGTACGCCACCCACAGCGACTCGCCCCACACGTACCAGGGCACGAACATCGGGAAGAAGAAGCACATCAGCAGCACAGACGGCTTGTAGTACCTGAGAATCACAAGAGGTCAATCAAACTGAGTTAAACGTGCATCTTTAGGAGGATCTGTTGACAAAAATGCAATATGATAAACATAACTATGTTGTTATGAACCGTTATGTTTTCATTACCTTAGAATGAGTCATTTCTCTCTACACACACCGTTTCTACAGTGGCCCTAAACTAGCTAAAGTCAGCGAATAAAACACTGACACAATGATGAACAGGTAACAATAATAATCGATCAATCAATCAATCAATCAATAACTTCTGTTGGGTGCAGTTCACAACCTCACCACTAGATGCCGCTAAACTGCACCTTTAAGTGGCCAATGACGGTTCATTTAGTGTCCGGTTTGATCTCAGACTTGCCTCCTCTGAAACATGACGACCTTATCGGCCTTCAGGTCGCTGATCTCCAGCTTGCGTCCCTTCTCGATGACGTCAGGGTGTTTACGGACCAGGAGCCAGCCGATGTGAGAGAAGAAAAACCCGCGCACGGCGTTGTGAGGGTCGGCGTCCGTCTCCGAGTACTTGTGGTGAACGCGATGATCACGTGACCATTCGTAGATGTCATTCTACAGCGGAGAGAGCGGATTAAGAGGCATTTCTACACTCGTTCAGCACAGAAATTACACACCACATCTGTAATACGGCTTCCTTCAAATCTAACAGTTAATGCACAAATAATAACCTTTATATGGAGGTATTAATCATGCTTGATCTCAGACTTCCATTTGTGCCATTTCAGAGTTTGCATCACTTTACTACAGTTTTCCCACATGTTAGAATAATCAACATTTGAAGAGGATCAAAAACTTTCATGAATTATACATGCATTCAGAGTGAATGTGTGCATGTTATGACTCAACTCTATACTAATGTACGCAATCATGCCAGATTAATCTGTTTCAGGCTTCATCTACAGCGTCTCACCTGGAAAGCCATGGAGTTGGCGAAGGCGAGGAAGATCCGGAGAGGTAAAGACGCTTTATAGGATCTGTGGCTCCACAACCTGTGGGCGCCTGCGGTGATTCCCAGAGCGCTGAACACGAAACATCCGAACGCTGCAGGAAACAAACAACAAGCCTTTATATACTTCTGCAAATAACCTGAAAAATTAATGCAGTTCCTCAGAGCCACACAACTAATGTTTAATTTTTCATGCAGTTCAATGACACACCTGGACTTTATGCATCTCGTACATCATCTGTACTTTTAGAGCAAATATGCTGGAAAAACTCATCCTTAGTAAAGTAACAGCTAGGAGTGTGTGATACTGATATTGGATTTTCTCAAAAATGATAATTAGACGATATTTTTTCGAGCGTGTTATTGCCTTTGTGTTTTTTCGAGTGTGTTATTAATCTTTGCAATGCAGAGGAAACTCAGAATCTGCATCTGAAGAGGCATTTACATGCATTTACCGTACACAGACTGTTTGATGCAGCTCATCAATGCATTTAACCTGCAGTTACAAATGCATAAATTATGTTCGGCTTTTTTAAACGCAAAACGTTGAATAATGATATTTAGAAATTATTTAAAATATGAAAAGATACTTTAAATGTGAAATTAAAACCGCCAGTAGGTGGCAGCACGTCACTGCTAATGAGTGAGTCAATACGTTTCAACCATAGACTGTAAAAAAAAAGATGGACGACGCCCCTTCGCTCTCCTCCATTGGTGAGAAGTGAAGCCGCCAGTGTCCCGATATGGCGCTGACATCTGCGCAGTAGCGATCTCGGGACCACAACTGCGCGGTCGTGAGCAGGAAGTAAAGCCGCGAAACCAAGGCCCCGCCCCCTCACTCTCGGTGTGAAATAATTATCGGAATTTAGATATTAAATTTAAAGCTCCAATCTCTTCAGTCCTCAGAAGATCCCGAAAAAAAGTATGTTGGTGCTTCAGTGACTACTTCACTCAGAGAACCTGTCAATCACAGCTGTCAATCATAACGTCACACCACACCACAACTTATTTTACAAACAAACACTTGAATTTACATCAGCGTGATAAAAACGACAGCAAATGACAGACACCACCTTCGGAAAAAAGATATTTGAAGTGTAATTCAATTGTTTAGTTGGTCTCACGTCCTGTTGAATAACACGGGGAGGCGGAGCTTATGACCTATACTAGGACCAGCCACCGGGGGGCGATCGAGACGCTTTGGCTTCACTTTTCAGGGCTTGTGCGGCACGCTTGGGTCCAACCGATTCATTCACGAATTAAACGTTTGACTGTCTTAATGAGCGAGTCATTGAATGATTCATTCAACCGATTCGTTCATTCAGTTATGAAACAAATCGTGTGTTGCTCAGAGACGCAAAACAGTCCTGTTGCTTTTTTCATTGGTGAAATAGAACAAAAACAGGCAAAATTGTAAGTCACTTAATGTTAAATCAATATCACATATGTAATCATGCTGATATTTGGAGAAAAACGTCGTGTTTATTTCCACATGAACAGCTCCAGTGTTTTCAGTGTCGATTCGCAGTAAATGCTTCTCCATCTCTGAGTTTGGGTTGCTTTAAACATGCGTTTGGGAGCGTAACATGTGCAAACCATCTTCCCAAACTTAATGGGAAGGAAGAGGCACCTAAAAATGGGCTTTGTCAACCGAAAGGAATCTGGATAGTTGCCGATATATATCGCGCACAACTCTCCTCAACAGGACACGTGATTTACGCAATCATTCATTCATGATAAAAATAAAAAACATGCAAGTAAAACAGTTCGAAAAAACGTTACAGTTTTTACAGTCAGTGCATAAAATTAACATATTGATGTTTCTCTTAAACTTTCTAAAGTTTCACAGCTTTAAGAGAACATTTTACTTTGCATATAATCAGTCATTTTGTCTAATACTAAATAAGCACATATGAATGAGATTTAAGATGCATTTAAACAGCACATGACTTAAATATAGCGCATGCATCATTAGCAATTGTTTGGAAAAGAGCAGCGGGAACATTGTGCTAAATATCTCTTTCCGTGCTCTAGTTATTATTAACGTTGATTTGTGTGTTGCAAAGTGTGATTTTAATACTCACTCCAGATGAGTGTGAAGACAGATGCAGATGGTACCAGCAGAAGCCCATATAGAGCTGCAGTGTGCAATAAAGTCATCAGAACCACATTTCTCCAAACTATGACGACGGGAGGTTTAGGCCCTTCTTTCTCTTTATATGTGGTGTCAAACACGTCCTCCACGGACTGCTCTGGACGCCAGACTGCGGTTTTAATATCCATATCAGGCATGATGATCACTGTCAACACAAAAACACACACTTTCGTTAGTCTAACATTCAATGCAAGTGCGATGCAGCAGATCCAGAACCAGCAGGACAAGCAAAGCTAGCATAAACTGGGTCATGACGCCACACAAAAAAATACATTTTCTCAGGAATGAACACCAAAACTTACCAGACTGATGCAAAGGGTGTGTGAGTGAATTCAACGCACGTGCAAGATCGTATTACAAGAATATCCTGGACACACACTCGCTTGTAACGCCGCTGTGGATGTTGGTGCGTAGTGCTGTCGCGAGCGGAGAAATAGCGCTCTGTGATTGGTCGGAGAGTTTGACACCACCCTAAAGGGAATGCACGGATTGGCTGATGCTCATCTGATGTTCGCTTTCTTTTTCTTAACTTCACACACCAGCATCCCCGTACAACCGAATTTCTAACAGAATCGGTTCGCGTATTTATACCGTGAATGCGCTCACCCCACCGGCGAGGAGTTTCTCCTCTCCAGCCAATCAGAGCTCGTGCTGTCACGGCCACGAGCCCTCTTTCATCACTTCACAAGCTCGTCATTATTTTCAAATAAGACTTGCTCTTTTATTATCGCTTTATAACGAGCATAAATGATGCTAAATACTGATACGCTGATAGCACGCCGAGTGAACCACAGTTACCCAGGTGTTTTCCCAAAAGCCTGGCCTTAGTTCTCAGTTCCATAACTCTTCTGATTAATGGACAGCCTACGCATGTAAAATAAATGAATCGATTCGTTGAAATGAATCGCCAGGGACACTCTTGGATGTTACTTCTACTTCAAACCAATCATACAGAAGATGAGCATTCATATGATGCGTTTTCATCTCGCGTTTAGCGTTTTCAAGGAAGGTTTTAGTTTTATATAATAAAAAAAGACTTTTTTGTGAACCGATTTGTTCGGACGGTTAATTTAAAGGAATCGATTCACCAATTCGTCCGTGTTTTTTTTTTTTTTTTTAACAAGTTATTTATTTTTAGTTTTGATCTGTTATTCTCTTTTTTTCCTGTTAATTTGTAAGTGGAACAAATTATAATCAAATAGCTACATTATAAATCAATTACTATAAATATTTTGGTAACACTTGTTGGTTAACGTAGTTAATGGAAAAATACAGCTGTTCATTGTTTGTTCACAGTGCTTTAACCAACATCGACAAATACAACTTTGGATTTTAATAGTGTATTAGAAAATGTTCAAATTAACATTAAAGATTAATAAATGCTGTAGAAGTGCAGTTCATGATCATGTTACTAACTAAAACCTTATTGTATAGTGTTACCAATATGTTTTTATGAATTTGGAAAGGGATTAAATAATAATAAAATAAAACAAAAGTAAATGAATAATTACATATAGGCTAATATACTGTAGCCTATTTATACATATAAATAAATTACAATTTATTACATTTAAATTATATTATCTGATTGTTCTTTTTCATTTATTATTTATTTTATTTCTTTTTTTTAGCGTATTTTAAAAATGTATATGAAGTTTTTCAAGATCAAAGTAGCTTTGCTGGCATATAAAAGTAAGAGAACAGGTCAGTATTTTATTAGCAGTAATTCTCAATCAGTCCTGCAGGATTCCTGATTTTCTCACAAGTGTGTGAGGAATTCCTCAGCTGTCCGAAGACCGGATCATCTCCACTAATATCTTTTAAATCTGTGTTATTATTTCTGTGCATTGAGATACAATCTTCATCCATATCATACTCTTCTCTTTCTGAGCATATAATTAGTCATATGTGGTCGTGCAAAACTTCCCCGGTACACCGTGCCCGTCTGATGGGCAGTGCGCCATGTGGCCCGGTGACAAACTGATATAAAGGAGACACTGCATGGTAATTCCACAAGATCCGATCCAGATAATGATATTGACATGCCATGAGATCATTATAACCTTTGCCCTGATTTCACCATTGCACAAAAACCCGCTCATCCGCAACAGGAATGCAACATCCACATTACAAAAGCACTATTTCTGAAGGTTAATAAGACACACTTCTGTTAAACAAAGCCAAACGCTCTTAGATAAAAAGGTCCAGTGGGATCCCAGAGGTTCTTGACTCTGTTTCATGCCAAAAAGGTTTAGAAATATCTTTCATGACTGCATAACAGGCCTACTTTCATGCTTAACGGGTTATATAAATGAAAAAAAATCTAGTGATTAAGTATGCTTAATTCATAAAATTAAACTAAGATTAAAAAATGAGTTCAAACAGAAGTGATTCATTAAAACTAAATCCACCGGAAGTGTTCGAGGAGCCATATTGGTGTTCCCTTAACTGACTGACCCGTATCAGTCGAAACATGACTTATTTTTAAGATATATGTGTATGTTTACTGATAATTTGAACGTTATCTGTAATGTTTATGGTCTTTTAGCTTAGGACAAGATAAAGCGTTATATTGAAATTGTTAAGATGGGTGTGTCTCACTGATGTACAGATTATAATTGATTTGAATATACATTAAATATTACAATACGCACAAGCCCTCATTACTATAATGCACTATATTGTATTAAAATCCAAGGTTTACCATGCAAAATCAGTATAAATGCTTGAAAATAAAGGCTTTATTCGCAGTCAGCATTATGTCTCTGAACTAGTTGTGAATTATCTCTTGACGTCTTCTTACTAGCATGACAGATTGCATATGAATCAACTGTTATTATATACTGTAATGTTGAGCTTTTTATGCATTTAACCAAACAAGTTGTCATCTCTACTGCTTCAAAAATACATGCTGTTAATAAAAACACTGAGTCATTTACAGTTAGGGGTGAATTAAGGGTTATAGGGACATTAGTTAAAACTATACAGTTTATTTCTCATGTGAAAATAAAAACGTTTTTCCACATCATCAAAACTGGATGCCCTGATTGGTGTGACATCATCAATGTGGGCGGGGCATCAAACAAGAAGTTGAGTCAGAAATGCATGAAGTGCGAAAAATGACATAAGCTTTTCATAAAAATGACATCACTACTAATTTACAGCATGATATTGTGTGATTGGGATGGTGCTTAAAGGCTTAGCTAATTAAGAAAATGATTAACCTTGCGAGAGAACGTTGGTGTTTCCCAACCTTTTCATTTGTGCAACCCCTAATTAACCAACTAATCTTTTTTTTTTTTTTTTTGCAGTAATACACCATGTCAAACTGTTTGTTGGGGAAGGGGTCACTCAACCTTTTCTCTAAATGTTACCAAAAAAAAAAAAAAAAAAAAAAGGTTTTGGGTCAGTTTACATCATTTGCTAATGAAGTTTGAACATGAACCATTTTTTCTTTTTACTTGTTTACACATTTCAGTGACTTTTGGACTTTTTTTACACGTGTCGTACTGAATTGTGGATGAATACACATGGACTTAATAATGATGAACAGAAAAATAAATCTTGCTTATGAAATTATATCAACGTATGAACTAACTCGTGTAATAAATATGCTTAGACTAAATCAGTGATAACACCCAGAAATAGGTGTTTTGGCTCAGTTTACATAGAAGTGTGTGTCACAGAGCGCAGTAGAGAAAGTTTCAGCAGCGACTCAGGCTTTTACTTCCTCGTTCCAAAGAAAGACAATTGGCTTTTGACAAACTGTGCACAGACCAGATGGAGGATCTCTAACCTGGCACACACACACAGAAGACTTTTTGTGCTCAAATTAAACAAAAATAACGACTTTATTCAACTTTTCATGTTCTTCTGTGTGTCTCTGAGGGAGTTCACGACGCAGCGCTTCTGGGTTGTATGTCTCAGAACGGAGGCTCACTATTGGCCAGCATCACACGCATCACATACATAACCAGCATTGGCCAATAGCGAGCCTCCGTTCTGAGACGTACAACCCAGAAGCGCTGCGCCGTTACACTACGTCGTGAACTCCCTCAGAGACACACAGAAGAACACGAATAGTTTAATAAAGTCGTTATTTTTGTTTATATTTGCACACAAAAAGTATTCTCGTTGCTTGATAAACTTCAGGTTGAGCCACTTGGACTATTTTAACGATGTCTGTACTAACTTTTCTGGGATGGCAGATATCGATTACAGAGAAGCCTATGGAGGAGTGAGCCAGCTCTTAGATTTAATCATAAATATCTTCATTTGTGTTCTGAAGATGAACGAGAGTCTGACGGGGTTGGAACAACATGAGGGCGAGTGATTACTGACAGAGTTTTCATTTTTGGGTGAACTATCCCTTTAAAAGCTGCCCAGACAGGAACATAGTGTCGGCCCAGATCCGGTACACAGGGTTTCCACACGGCCCGGATGTGGGCCGGATTTGGGCCGAAACCACATTGCTGTCTGGCTTGCGTTAGCATCAGTCAAGCGAATAGCTGACCTTCATGCTCTCTCGGTGAGTTTGGGCCAAAAGGTTGACCTCAAGCCAAAGCATAGGCACTCAAAAAAAGAATTTTTGCCTCTTGTTAAATTTAATTAATTAAAATAAGCAAAAGTAACACAATTGTTTAATATTTTGTCACAACTTAATTTAATTGTGTTCAATCAACCTAATATATTTAAAACTGATAGTTTACCTAATTAATTTGTGTGAAAACTACATGAATCATTTTTGTTGACAACTAACTGGGCAGTGGATCTGTAGTTCCCAGCATGCTTTGCAAGGGACTGCATTAGGAGGGTAAATTTAGGGATTAAAGTGTTATTTTATGTGTTTTTCTGTAAATGGAAAGATGTTGTTAGTTAATGTTAGTGTTTAATATTCACTAATGTTAGAAACTTAGAGGACTTTCTGTAATGTTTTTGAATTTGTGTACACTCAAAAAAATAAGCTGTTGAACCAACTTGATTAAATTAAGGAAAACTTTTCCACGAAAATGAATTACATTTTTCCAACAAAATCTAATTTGTTTGAAATTATTTATTGTAATCTTGTTGTATGAACTTAAATTCATTTAGTCATTCCTGCTAGAAAAAGTTTGGTCAGGTCGACTACATTTCATTTTTGCCCGGCCTAAAATCGCCAACATTATAATTTTAGCTAATTTGACTCTATAGTTATTTCCAATGATAGAAGCTACTAGTGTTCAATTTAACTAAAACCACTTTTCACAGAGTAATATTGAATATTACTTATGCAGGTCTGCGAAAGAGCTTAATTCATGTATAGAGTACACTGAGGCCCACAGCCCTAAACTAAACACAGTCGCCACTCTTCTGCATAATGGGAACCACACAACTCAAAAACACAAAAAAAGTTTCTAACATAACTGAATATTAAACACTAACATTAACTAACAACATCTTTCCATATAAACACATAAAATAACACTTTAATCCCTAAATTTACCCTCCTAATGCAGTCCCTTGCAAAGCATGCTGGGAACTACAGATCCACTGCCCAGTTAGTTGTCAACAAAAATGATTCATGTGGTTTTCACACAAATTAATTAAGTAAACTATCAGTTTTAAATATATTAGGTTGATTGAACACAATTAAATTAAGTTGTGACAAAATATTAAACAATCGTGTTACTTTAGCTTATTTTAATTCGTTAAATTTAACAAGAGGCAAAAATTCATTTTAGTCACCTTTGTTCATATAGCGCTTTATACAATACAGATCGTTTCAAAGCAGCTTTACAGAGATTAACAGGAAAACGATGCATTTCGGGCGGAGTCAGTTCAGTGTTGATTCAGTTTCGTCATTAAGATGATCAAGTTAATTTCATCCGTAAAGCATTTCTGCAAAACATTATGTAATCGTCCAGCTCGGTTCAGTTCTGATACACAGCGTCAGTGCAGTCAGATCAACAACATTGTTGAATATTAAGTGTCCTCAACTAAGCAAGCCAGAGTGGCAACAACCCAAACGCCATCAGAGACAGAACGGAGAGAAAACACTTGGGAGAAACCGGACTCAGTCGCTCAGTTCTCCAGTTATTATGATTCTGGTTGCATCGCAGTCCAGACAGCAACATAGTGTCGGCCCAGATCCGGCCCACATGGATTCCACACGGCCTGGATGTGGGCTGGATCTGGGCCAACACTATGTTGCTGTCTGGGAGAATTCAGATCTGGGATTCGGGAATGCTAGCATTCAAATATTCATTCAGTTCTTCTGCTTGAAGATGGACTCATCCCGCCGGTGTGGAGCCGAAGCTGGTCATCGGGTCTGCGTGAGGGACTGTCGTATCGACTGTTCACTTCTTAACTGAGTTGCCAGAGACGGTGTTAGACAGTATTCTAGGTTTCATCAGGGCGTGAAGAAATATAGAGCTGAGTATCATCAGCGTAACAGTGAAAACTAACCTCAGGTGGCATGTACAGCGTGAACAGCAACGGTCCTAGTACTGAGCCTTGGGGTACTCCATACTCAACTTGTGATCCATATGACGCTGGTGCAGGGGAACACCATACTGTCGCCTTTTTCCACCTTTATCGCTTTTGTCTTGCTTAGTTGGGGACATTTAACATTTAATATTCAACAATATTATTGATTTCCTGCATTGACACCAACTGAACTGAGCTGGACGATAACATCACGGTTTTCTCCAGAGTGGCTATATATATATATACATAAATGAACTAAACTAAATTAACTTTTTTACAACAGAAATGAACCATCACTGAACTTACTTAAGCTGGACTGTGACGCTGTTTTCTTCTGGAAACAAACTTTGTTGCATCATTTTCCTGTTATCTCTGTAAAGCTGCTTTGAAACACTCTGTACTGTAAAAAGCGCTGTGTAAATAAAGGTGACTTGACTACAGATTGGTACCAATGTATCTAAAGTGCTCTCATTACTCTCTCTGCTCTCCCCAAAAATAAAACAACCTAATTATGAATATATAAACATCATACCCAGACAGCAACATAGTGTCGACCCAGATCCGGCCCACATCTGGGATGTGTTAAATCCACATGTGCCAGATCTGGGCCGAAACACTGTCGGGGTTTAAACATGAAACTATTATGCAGTTACTTATTTTTTCTTATGCGCCAGAGAAACAGGTGTGCAGCATCTTTAGTCAATTTTGCTGACTGTTTCTATGGCAACGCTGCTGAGGAGTAATTAACTGGTGATGTGGATTTACTCATTGTAGAGTTAACGAAAGTTATCATGAGCATTGCGATGTGTGAAGCTGATCATGTCAGTATATCGGGAAGATTCTGAAAGCAACATAGTGTAAATATTTTATTTATGTTATATGCGCCAATAGTGGATTACCAATCTTTAATTATAAATTCCTTTAATTTATGATCAGCAGAATATATACAGAATAGGACATTCTATAGGCTATATATTCTGCATAAGCATAAAAAAACATTTTTATCTGTACATCTAAACATTTTTATATCTAATTTTGTCATGTTAAAGCATTGCAGCATGAAATGGAAAAGAGAGTTGCGTTTATATATTTGCATTTTATTGCTCTTTAAAAAAGATATCAGTTCTAAACATGTGATAAACAGACACATACTTCTAATGTAAACACTGATCACAACATTCTGTTCATCCACACAAGCCATTTAGCCAGAGTTTAAAAACAATGTACAGTATGCGATGCATTTAAAAGTATTTTTGCATTAAGCTTAAGTTGAACTATAGCGCCATCTACTGTGCATTTCATGAAAAACAAAATCCCAATCATTTTGGGATCAGACATTAAATGTGATTTTAAATGCATTCATATGTGCCATCAAACATGATCACAGCAACACACATTATTATTGTTATGTTGTGTGTATCTTCCTGCCTTTATTTAATTTTAATGGCAGCGTTATTGGGGAAGTGTAGCGTTTGAACACGTCATCATTCCTCGCCGGGTGAAACTGTTATCCATAGAAATAGAAATAGAAAAAGCTCGTGGAGAGGCTGTCGGCCTGAAAGCGGACATTACGAGATGGGAGGGGTTTGATGGAATTAGATATAATTATTGTTATGATTATTAAAACTGACCAACCGAATAGACATATATAGACAATATAGAACATAATGAAATAAAGTAGAGAGAGAGAGCGAGAGAGAGAGAGAGAGAGAGAGAGAGAGAGAGAGATTATACTTTATATATTTGTTAAAACACTGTGGTGTAAAATGTTCACAGATATTATAATTTGTTACACTGTTAATTTGTACAATTATTTTAAGTAGTACATTTAGATTTAAGTTATGTTATAATATTTTATTATTTTGATGTCTTTATAATTATTCTATGCGTTCCAAGCTTTGGCAATATTGTAATATGTACAGTCATGCCAATAAAGCAATTTTGAATTTGAATTTGAATTTGAATTTGAATTTGAGAGAGAGAGAGAGAGAGTTTTTTTTTTTTTTATTGTTCATATAACTGTTTTATTATATTTGTATATATTACGTATATATTTTATTTGAATATTTTGTATTTGCTTTGGCAACATTGTTTCAAAAACTTTCATGCCAATAAAGCCCCTTTGAATTTGAATTTGAGAAAGAGAGAGAGTACGAGAGAGAGAGAGACAGAGAGAAAGAGAGAGAGTACAAAAATAATAATAATAAATAATAATAAGCAATAATGTTAAATAATAATGCTCCTAAAAGTCTAAATAATAATAATAGTAGTAGTAGTAATTCTCGTATTTAATTGTGTACTTTCAATTCTGTATAACGTTTGTCACGTGCTGAATTCGGAATAGCATGCCACTAATATTTCTGCAATATTTTAATATGACATAATAGTTACGTTTGTGTTACTGTTACTTTTCTCAGCGTTGATGTGTGTGAACCAGTCGCAGCCGTGTGTGATTACTGTTTAACACCTTTGTAAAATCACATTTTAAAGAGATTACTGGAATTGATCTCCATTTAAGATTCTTTTTAATTAAAACATTAAAATAATTATACTTTTTAATGCACAGATATATATCCCCAACAAAACAAACAACCTCGTGAGATATGAATGCGTTTGAACAGAGAATTGCGCTTTTTGGGCCAACACGCGCCCCCTACAGGAGGCCTCTCACACACACACACACACACACACACACACACACACACTGGCGTCTCGCAGGAGACAGTTATCATCAGCTGACAGCATTTGCAGCTCAATGGTGCCGTGTCCGTGTGTGGATCAGATCAGCTGGTGTTCGCAGTGATGGAGGTGAACAGGGATGAAGCGGAGCGATGCGTTGAGATCGCGTTGGGAGCGTTGGAGCGCGCGCAGCCCGAGAGAGCGCGCCGGTTCCTGGAGAAAGCGCAGCGTCTTTACGCGACGCGCCGCGCACAGGGTGAGCGTCTGAACCCGGGCTAATCCAGGCCCTGATCGCCCTACAGCACTACAGCACACACACACAGCACACACGGGAACAGTTACTGGCTCGTGTGTGTTGCTCGTTTAATCGCGCGTTCACGGGGACTCGGATAAAACGCGTTGCATCCGCGCGTAATGTGTTTCTGTATGTCGTTCAGTGTGAAAGTGCCGCTCAAATATGCAGTTCTGTCTTAAACACAGGGATGTGATGGTTGTGTGTGCGCGCGCGTGTGTGTGTGCGCGCTACTGTACCGTTAAGATGATGATGATGATGATGATGCAACTCTTGCATATACAGGTCAGATTCAGATGTCATGTTAATCTGGCTGTGTCTCAAACCCAGTCGAGTTTGATTAGACCGCATATTAGTGCAGAACACTTTTGCATTCAAAACTATAATTTATAATTATAAAAATAATAATTTATATAGAAATACTTAAAAAAAATTAAATTATTGATAATATTATTATAATTAAATAGTGCTCATGTTTGTGCATAAATAACTATTGTCAGGATTTTTTATTTATTTATTTATTTTATGCATTGTGCCATTCTCATAAAAAATAATGCAGGGCTTTTTGTTCATAAAACATGATAGTTTTATAATCAAACTATCCTCTTTAATCAAACTATTGGCTTTCCTCAAACCCGACTGAGCTGATTAGTCAGCATATTAGGCCAGAACACTTTTGCATTCAAAACTTCACCCTAAAATCAAAACACGAATGATTTATATAGAAATAATTTTTATATATAAATAAATAATGCTAATATTTGTGCATAAATAACTATTTTCAGGATTTTTTGTTGTTGCATTGTGTCATTTTCATAAACATGCATTGTTTTTTTTATTTAATTTTTATCAGCTATTTTGATCATTTTCTTTAAGCAGAAAGATCGTGCTGATGTTGTTCGGGTAGCATCTCGTTCTCGTCCTCTTCCGCTGTAGTGTCCAGCTGCTCACTGTAAAGGGAACTCACTAGTGTTTGACGCACAGACGCTCTCGGATGTCCTCTGCGTAGGGAACGGTGTTTTAAGAGACGAGCCCCATCCTAACATTTAAAAGCTAGATTTCTTCTTCATGTATAAATGAATATTATATAAACGCACGTAAAATAGTGTCTGTAAAATATTTAGTTTCTGTGATGGTTTTTCCTACTCACTTTATTACTGTGATGCACTGTAGGAGTGTTATATACTACATTTTTATTTATTTTATTTGTATTTATTTATAATTTAATAAAAATAATTATTTATTATTAATGTTTAAATTCATATTTTATTTTAATATTTGTTTTATTATTAAATTATTTAGTTTGTTTAATAATTATTTGTTACTGTTTTTTAAAGGGATAGTTCACCCCCAAAAGTTTAATTCTGTATGAGTTTCTTTCTTCTGTTGAACACAAAAGATGATAGGAATGTTTGTTGTGTGTGTTGATCTGACGAGTGTGTGTTGATGAGTGTGTGTTGGTGTGTGTTGATCTGACGAGTGTGTGTTGATGAGTGTGTGTTGGTGTGTGTTGATCTGATGAGTGTGTGTTGGTGTGTGTTGATCTGATGAGTGTGTGTTGATGAGTGTGTGTTGATCTGATGAGTGTGTGTTGATGAGTGTGTGTTGATCTGACGAGTGTGTGTTGATGAGTGTGTGTTGGTGTGTGTTGATCTGATGAGTGTGTGTTGATGAGTGTGTGTTGATGAGTGTGTGTTGATCTGAGGAGTGTGTGTTGATGAGTGTGTGTTGGTGTGTGTTGATCTGATGAGTGTGTGTTGATGAGTGTGTGTTGATGAGTGTGTGTTGATCTGAGGAGTGTGTGTTGATGAGTGTGTGTTGGTGTGTGTTGATCTGATGAGTGTGTGTTGATGAGTGTGTGTTGATGAGTGTGTGTTGATCTGAGGAGTGTGTGTTGATCTGAGGAGTGTGTGTTGATCTGATGAGTGTGTGTTGATCTGATGAGTGTGTGTTGATCTGATGAGTGTGTGTTGATTTGACGAGTGTGTGTTGATCTGATGAGTGTGTGTTGATGTGTGTTGATCTGATGAGTGTGTGTTGATGTGTGTTGATCTGAGGAGTGTGTGTTGATCTGATGAGTGTGTGTTGATCTGATGAGTGTGTGTTGATCTGATGAGTGTGTGTTGATCTGATGAGTGTGTGTTGATCTGATGAGTGTGTGTTGATCTGATGAGTGTGTGTTGATTTGACGAGTGTGTGTTGATCTGATGAGTGTGTGTTGATGTGTGTTGATCTGATGAGTGTGTGTTGATCTGATGAGTGTGTTGATCTGATGAGTGTGTGTTGATCTGATGAGTGTGTGTTGATCTGATGAGTGTGTGTTGATGAGTGTGTTGATCTAATGAGTGTGTGTTGATGTGTGTTGATCTGATGAGTGTGTGTTGATGTGTGTTGATCTGATGAGTGTGTGTTGATGAGTGTGTGTTGATGAGTGTGTGTTGATCTGATGAGTGTGTGTTGATCTGATGAGTGTGTTGATCTGATGAGTGTGTGTTGATCTGATGAGTGTGTGTTGATTTGACGAGTGTGTTGATCTGATGAGTGTGTGTTGATGTGTGTTGATCTGATGAGTGTGTGTTGATCTGATGAGTGTGTGTTGATCTGATGAGTGTGTGTTGATCTGATGAGTGTGTGTTGATCTGATGAGTGTGTGTTGATGTGTGTTGATCTGATGAGTGTGTGTTGATCTGATGAGTGTGTGTTGATCTGATGAGTGTGTGTTGATTTGACGTGTGTGTGTTGATCTGATGAGTGTGTGTTGATCTGATGAGTGTGTGTTGATCTGATGAGTGTGTGTTGATCTGATGAGTGTGTGTTGATCTGATGAGTGTGTGTTGATTTGACGAGTGTGTGTTGATCTGATGAGTGTGTGTTGATGAGTGTGTGTTGATCTGATGAGTGTGTGTTGATGAGTGTGTGTTGATCTGATGAGTGTGTGTTGATGAGTGTGTGTTGATCTGATGAGTGTGTGTTGATGAGTGTGTTGATCTGATGAGTGTGTGTTGATGAGTGTGTGTTGATCTGACGAGTGTGTGTGTGCGTGTGTGTGTGTGTTGATCTGACGAGTGTGTGTTGATCTGACGAGTGTGTGTTGAGTGTGTGTTGATCTGACGAGTGTGTGTTGAGTGTGTGTTGATCTGATGAGTGTGTGTTGATCTGACGAGTGTGTGTGTGTGTGTGTGTGTGTGTGTTGATCTGACGAGTGTGTGTTGATCTGACGAGTGTGTGTTGATCTGACGAGTGTGTGTGTGTTGATCTGACGAGTGTGTGTTGAGTGTGTGTTGATCTGATGAGTGTGTGTTGATCTGACGAGTGTGTGTGTGTTGATCTGACGAGTGTGTGTTGAGTGTGTGTTGATCTGATGAGTGTGTGTTGATCTGACGAGTGTGTGTGTGTGTGTGTGTTGATCTGACGAGTGTGTGTGTGTGTGTGTGTTGATCTGACGAGTGTGTGTGTGTGTGTGTTGATCTGATGAGTGTGTGTTGATCTGATGAGTGTGTGTTGATCTGACGAGTGTGTGTGTGTGTGTGTGTGTGTGTGTGTGTTGTTCTGCAGAGCTGCTGGAGTCTCTGGATCAGAACGGTGGCGCAGGAGCCCGTCAGCGGAGGTCAGGGGTCAACAGGTCAGGGGTCACCAGTAACGGCGCTGCACCTGCAGACTCCAGTAAACCGTACACACCTGATCAGGCCGAGGCCGTCAGAAGGTGAACACACACCTCACACACACACACACACACCTCACACCGATCATGTTCTACATCTCCAGTGTCTTGCGTATGTCATGATGCCAAAAGCAGGTTTAGTTTTTCCCATGATCCTTTACAGCTTGCTGATGTCTCTCTCTACACACACCTCAACAGACACGACCCAAACCAGTGTTTCTGTATTTCTTATAGTATTTATTAATGTTTTTGAAAATAATTTTTATTGGTATTTTTCCATATTTCAAATTTTAGTTTAAGATTTAATAATTCTGCTAGTAAGTGTCGTGTGATTTATGTTTTAATAGTTTTTAGGGTTTTTTATATGTATATTTAGCTTTATTTATTTTAATTTTAGTTTTAATTGTTATAATTTTAGTACTTCAACATTATTCATAAGATCCAAGTCAGTGTTATTTAACTATTATTTATACAGTCACCGTATTTATTAATATTTTGAATGACCTTTTATTGTTATATTTTCAGTCATTTTAGTAAGTTTTAGCAATTTTGTAATATTATATTATTATTTTAGTTTTTTTATATTATATTTATATATTTTATATTTAGCTTTCGTTTGTTTAAGTAATTTTAGTACTTCAGCTTAAACATATTATTCCATAAGATCCAAATCAGTGTTATTATAGTATTATTTAGTATTATCTTAGTATTTATTAATATTTTGAATTACCTTTTTATATTCATTCACCTTGTTACATTTTCAGTAGTTTTTATAAGTTTTATACTTTATTTTGTAAAGTAACTTTAGTAATTTTTAGTACAAATATTATCACCCATTACAAGTGTGTGTTCTTCAGAAGTGTGTTGTGTGTGTGTGTTCTTCAGATGTGTGTGTGTGTGTGTGTGTTTGGCAGAATAAAGCAGAAGTGTGTTCTTCAGAAGTGTGTTCTTCAGATGTGTGTTGCATGTTCTTCAGAAGTGTGTTGTGTGTGTGTGTGTGTGTGTGTGTGTGTGTGTGTTTGGCAGAATAAAGCAGAAGTGTGTTCTTCAGACGTGTGTTGTGTGTTCTTCAGACGTGTGTTCTTCAGACGTGTGTTCTTCAGAAGTGTGTTCTTCAGACGTGTGTTCTTCAGACGTGTGTTCTTCAGACGTGTGTTCTTCAGAAGTGTGTTCTTCAGATGTGTGTGTGTGTGTGTGTGTGTGTGTGTGTGTGTGTTTGGCAGAATAAAGCAGAAGTGTGTTCTTCAGACGTGTGTTGCATGTTCTTCAGAAGTGTGTTGTGTGTGTGTGTGTGTGTGTGTGTGTGTGTGTGTGTGTGTGTTTGGCAGAATAAAGCAGAAGTGTGTTCTTCAGACGTGTGTTGTGTGTTCTTCAGACGTGTGTTCTTCAGACGTGTGTTCTTCAGACGTGTGTTCTTCAGAAGTGTGTTCTTCAGACGTGTGTTCTTCAGACGTGTGTTCTTCAGAAGTGTGTTGTTCAGGTGTGTGTGTGTGTGTGTGTGTGTGTGTGTGTGTTTGGCAGAATAAAGCAGAAGTGTGTTGTGTGTGTGTTCTTCAGAAGTGTGTTGTGTGTGTGTTCTTCAGAAGTGTGTTGTGTGTTCTTCAGAAGTGTGTTGTGTGTGTGTGTTCTTCAGAAGTGTGTTGTGTGTTCTTCAGAAGTGTTGTTCAGACGTGTGTTGTGTGTTCTTCAGAAGTGTGTTGTGTGTGTGTGTGTTCTTCAGAAGTGTGTTGTGTGTGTGTTCTTCAGAAGTGTGTTGTGTGTTCTTCAGAAGTGTTGTTCAGACGTGTGTTGTGTGTTCTTCAGAAGTGTGTTGTGTGTGTGTGTTCTTCAGAAGTGTGTTGTGTGTTCTTCAGAAGTGTTGTTCAGACGTGTGTTGTGTGTTCTTCAGAAGTGTGTTGTGTGTGTGTGTGTTCTTCAGAAGTGTGTTGTGTGTGTGTTCTTCAGAAGTGTGTTGTGTGTTCTTCAGAAGTGTTGTTCAGACGTGTGTTCTTCAGAAGTGTGTTGTGTGTTCTTCAGAAGTGTGTTGTGTGTTCTTCAGAAGTGTTGTTCAGACGTGTGTTCTTCAGAAGTGTGTTGTGTGTTCTTCAGAAGTGTGTTGTGTTGTGTGTGTTCTTCAGACGTGTGTTGTTCAGATGTGTGTGTGTGTGTTCTTCAGAAGTGTGTTGTGTGTGTGTTCTTCAGAAGTGTGTTGTGTTGTGTTTGTTCTTCAGAAGTGTGTTGTGTTGTGTGTGTTCTTCAGACGTGTGTTGTTCAGATGTGTGTGTGTGTGTGTGTGTTCTTCAGAAGTGTGTGTTCTTCAGAAGTGTGTTGTGTTGTTGTGTGTTCTTCAGAAGTGTTGTTCAGACGTGTGTGTGTGTGTGTGTGTGTGTGTGTTTGGCAGTATAAAGCAGTGTAAGAGCTACTACGAGACTCTCGGCGTGCAGAAAGACGCCTCTGAGGACGAGCTGAAGAAGGCCTACAGGAAACTGGCGTTGAAGTTTCACCCGGATAAGAACCACGCGCCGGGAGCGACGGAGGCGTTTAAAGGTACGCTTGCTTTGGCAACAGTGAGATTAGCATGTGCTGTGTTATTACTCTAACACTCTTGATGTTGTGTTTGAGCTCTACTAGAGCAGGTTTCCCAGCTTTAATGTTGATTATTTTCCTCA
>NC_140224.1:36771409-36793909 GCF_951802725.1 Rutilus rutilus | reverse complement strand
CTTATATTTATTTTATACATATAATCATTGCCTATATATTTTATTTTGTACAGTTTTTTTTTTCCTGATTGGAGTGAGTCATTCCCAGTTCCATCTTGTACCTTTCGGGGGGTTTTTAGTCCAATATTTTCAAGCATTCTTTTCCAGAACGTATGTGTGTGGTGTACTGAGATCTAATGATGTACTGCATCTGAGAGTTAGCTGGTTTGGTTTTGGTGAAATCCCTGTGGAGAGAATGAATGGGAAAAATGCTTCCCGAAGCACTCTGGTGAAATCCCACACCTCAGCCTTTTACACGTCCTGCTCGGCAGTGGGAGTGTTGGGAAATGTTGCATTTGCATCACAAATCATTCATTTTAAGAAGAAATTATTTATATTTATTCAAATAACTAGTAATATATCAATATTTTTTTTTCCTGCACAGGTTCCAAAAACAATCTCTCCAGTCTGGAATATGGAAGAATGCCATACGGATTGTAAATACATTTGTTGTAACAAAAAAAAAAAAAAAGGTTGAACATTTGCTACAACCAATGAACTTGACTAGAAAAGACTTACTGAGGGCTTAAAGTGTGTGTGTGTGTGTGTGTGTGTGTGTGTGTGTGTGCGTGCGTGAGTGTGCGCGCGCGTGTGTGTGTGTGTGTGTGTGTGTGTGTGTGTGTGAGTGAGAGTAACTCCACTAGATCAGCCCCTTTTACGTGTCCGTCAGAAGTCAACGTTTGCATCATGGGACAGACTGGAGACCAGATGGAGAAATCTGCATATATTTATTTGAGTTTTAGATCAAGATCATGTCTTTTTAATGATTTATACATGTATGTTTGAGATTTATCTATGCAGGGATATTGAGTATGCGTTCTACTTTAACAACAGAGTGTTAGGAGTAACTACAGCTGCTGTTACTGGTGATATTTATTGAGAGATTGAATAGGAATATTTATTTCATACGAAGGTTTATTTTCTACATGACTTTAGTGGAAATATTTCATCGCTGGCAGAGACTACGCTGCAATTATTTCACTCAGAATCTAAATAAAGATTGAATGTGCCACTGTGCTCTGTGTGTGTGTGTGTCTGTGTTCACGCAGGACGTCAGCTGATGCCACAGTCGCTGCTGAATCATGTATTTCAGCACGTTCATAGTCACCCGTCAAAAAAAAAAAAAGGAAAACTGTGAACAAGAACAGCTGAGAGAAAGACAAACCCTTCATTTAATATTGAGCAAAACTATCAGAAAACTCATTCATCGATAAGTTGATCAGATTATTAATAAATCGATTTGAAAGGCCATCTTTTTTCCTGTATGGATCTACACTTCTCAATAATTATAAGACACGGTTCTTGAAGTCAGTAGCCTAGTGCATCCATCTCAACATTAAAATGCAATAAAAGTCAATACTGGAGCATTTCTCAAAAAAAGTTAATTGTGCGTAATACATTATCAAGGTATTCATAATGTACATTTAATCTTTTTGCAAATATTTAACCAAAGTTACAATGCATTTCATTGTCACACATAATTAGCTATGTCTGAATGCGTAACAATGAATAGATGAGTATTAATGCATTATATCTGTGGTTATGAGATTATTCAGTGCATCATAAGAATAACTAAAGCATTTTATAATAAAACAGTGCAGTGTATATGAATAGCAAATATGTGGCATGCATGAATTGATCAAATTAATACTGCATCATTAATACAATGCAAGTTGCTTTGGATAAGTGTCTCAAAATGCATTAAGTTGTAATATGTTTGTGTGAAAGTGTCATTGCATATTTCCCCTCGCTCAGTTGAGCACGATTGGCCGAAAGCATTCAAGAAAACCAAAGACATTAATTCTTCAAAAAGATTTATTTTTTGCATTTCTTTCAAAGTACAAAAAACCAACATGTTGCATTTGAATATCAAATAAATAAGATGCATGGAATATGCATATGACCATTAAAAAAAGAAAGGAAAAAAAAGTTAAAAAAACCTCTATTTGATCTAAGGGCACAATAACTGCATTCACATGGTCACACATCTTTGAACAAACCGGCATAGAAGAAAAACAATATTTTGCATGGAAAATAGCTGCCATATCTGGTTTCCATAAACCTGAGGTAGATGTTCCAAGACTTCACTGGAACGGCAGCAAAAGTGCAACATCAGTAACAAAGTATCACAAAGTCTTTTTAATGTACCCTATAAGTCAGCATTACAAATGCCCTGCGAGTTGGTCATTTACCGCAAACACGATTGTAACTTCAGGCCTCTTTATGGGCAATGAGACTGAATGGTTACAAGAGGCTTCATTTAAAAAAAGAAAAAACCTAGTAAAAAAGTCCATGACATGTATGGAGTCAGTCTCAGCATTCTTCAATCAAAAGCTCTTCTGAGCTGTACAGTTTTCTTTTAATAACTCGAAATCCAGTGCTCAGTTTAAGTGCACGTCTAACAACCGGAGACGCCGGAGATCTGCCGGTGAAAAGCCCCTGGATCTTCGGCCACAGGCCCCTGGAGTCGAGCCTCAGCACTAGGGTCAGCTGGAACGTGGGCACCAGACACGGGTCGACCGCAATCTGTCCCGCAGCCTCGTATATGCCGTCCTGCTCCACACACAGATCGATGAGGGCACCTCGCAAACCACAGGGCTCGCTGACGGACAGATGCACCAGCTCGTGCCCGATGTGCTCCAGAAGTTTCTCTGGAATAAGGAGTTTGGAACAGTGCAGGACACCATCTTTGGCGTCGGTCAGGTTAAGTGCGATGAGTTGCACCACTTCTTTGCACAATGCCTCTTCAGTGGGGTCGAAAAACATCTCGGATTCTGACAGATCTGGTATGGATAGGGAACCTGCGTTAGACAAATGCATGCATTAAAATCAAGATCTTGAATGAAAGTTGGAAAAGTGCATTAGATCATGAATATTCTGATATGCACCTGAATCTGATGCATCGTCTAAGCTGCAGTGTGTGTCTGAATCAGAGTCCAGGCTTTGGCTGCTCTGCAGTTTCTGCATTAGTTTGCTCCAGGATAAGCGCTTGGATGGAGCGTCCAATGTTGGGGTGGATGGGAGACTTGAGTCCTCAGATGTAAGGCTGGAAATCAGCTGCATTATTCAGTCTGTAGAAGAAAAGGTTGGTTTTTATTATTCATGCGCGAGACACAAAAGCAGCTGGTAAACAAGCCAAACAAAGAACAAACTAGAGTGTCATTATAACTAGAAAAAAAAAAAACATGCTTTTAATTTTGCACGGCTGATAATAATATTGGAGCAAACAGAACAGAAGTATGTGCATTGTTGCTCTCTCATTGTACTTCAAGGTTTGAATGACCAGCAGGTAAGACAATGAAAACAGCTCTGTTTAAACATTAAAACCTCAACTCACCGATATTCTGTGCTGTATATCCTCAAATTTGATGAATTGTTTGTACGTTCCTTCAGAAAAAATAGTCCGTGACAAAGACTAACAACTAACAAAGACCTGTGTGAACCGGATTAAGTGCAGCAGCTGTTAGTATCTGCAGAGTCTCTGCAAAACACTGACGCAACCCGTTCAGCGCCTCCTTATATACGCGCTGGTCACGCCCCCTCGGACTTTACAGCCAATCAGCATTAACGTCACGTCTTTCGCGTCCCAAGTTCGCCTGGTAACACGGAGCAGAATGAGAACCTGCAGTCGGTCTATTGTCTCTAGTTCAGTGGAAGAGGGGGTTGTTCACTACTTCTCACTTCACCTATTGTCCTCTCTCAGGACATGTAGTGGCGAATCTCACGTCCTGCTCATTTGGATGTGGTGTGATGAACGATATGATAATTTGCATCTCGAATCGAAACAGCAGTTTGTATTGTGAAATACTGAATCTAGCAGCGCTTTCATTGAGTACGTGCAAAAAGAGCAACACAATGACTGACTTCATTGAGTAAACACTGACACTGCCAACTTATGTCTCCTCAAAGTCACGTTTTTATTGTTTGACCTGTTTTAATTATTCATGTACTGTTTTTATTCATGCGACTTCATGACCCTCATATAGCCTGGCTATTTTTAAAAAATGACCATAAAAATGTGTTTACAATGACGAAATGCGTTCTCAGGACTTTGGCTAATGTTCTCTCAAAGTTATGAACAAAGGGTTTCCCAGTAACGTTAATAGAACGTTCCTTCAAAGTTCTCTGGTCTTTAATAACATTCTCAACACATTTCAGTTGGACATTTTTTGAATGTAACAACTTTTCAGAACGTCCTGTAACGTTAATAGAACGTTCCTTCAAAAAAACATTTTTTGAATGTAACAACTTCTTTTAGAACGTTTAGAGAACATTTAAAAGTAACATTCCCATAATGTTTAAATGATACAATGGAATGTTCACTTAATGCTCATATTATAACTAACTGAGAAAAATACTTTAAGACATTTTTTTTTAAATAACTTTTTTTTTCTTTTTTTTTTTTAATGAATGTTTTCATAACTTAATGGGAATGTATTTTTGTTATCTGAGTAGGTACAGTTTCCCTAACATTTTAACAATAACAACGAAAAATCTTGACTTAAAAAGTCTATGGACACTTGAACACTTCACACATTAACCCTCTTTAGAACCAAACTAGGTAGCAAATGGTCTGAATCTGTAGGGGGTTGTGCATGTGACTGCTGAAACTAACCGAGTTAACACACTTTGGTGCATTAGAAAGAGCAAACATACTTAGAAACTAGTCTTCACTGGAAAGTGTGTCCAGTTTTTAATTAGATTAAGACTTTATGTGATTTTTCTTGGTCTTTGAGCTAAGCTTGGTTCGGCTCCAGTCGGGGGAGTGAAGGAAGGGTTAAACGTTTCCTAGTTGGGAATGAAGGTCTGGCTCTGCACTAAGGCCGTCCCACACGGACAGGCACATTCCAGCCCCCACAACACTTCTTCTGTTTGCTAGTGAAGGGTGTGTTTTCCTAGAGGATAAACCCTCGAATCCTGCTGCAGCTTTTGCATATAATGCATTAGAATCACTGCATGAACACTGAAAACGTCAATGGGCCTCGAAATGTCTGTCAGGAGACCTTTTCTGTGTTCACTTGTTGTCAGACTATATGGAAATGGGTCCAAACATAAACACAGGTTTCATTTGCTCTAAAGGCATGTGGTGCATTTCGAAACGCCTGCGATTCTTCACACCTCAGCAAAAACTGGGCTTGGCGACAACTGCTGAAGTTATGACCTCTGTAGTCAGATGTGTGTTGAAGACGCTTAGTGAATGAGAAACCCTGTCTTTCCTGAGGAATGATGCAATATTAGCATGTATTATCACTGTATCTGAATCACCTTATAAACAAGCTTAAAATGTAAAGGCATGTGTTTGTTTGTCATTTTGAGTAAATTAGATTCTTAACAACAACTTGGAAAGAAGATTTTGCCCTATTAAAAGGAAACAAACATGAGTTAAAAAGTCAAGTTTATGAAAAAAAGTCATAATTATCAGATTAAAGTTGGTATTATGATGTTATGAATTAAAACACTGAGATTAATCCAGGATTTGGCCTTAGTTTAAAATTTTAAAATGTTGAAAAATCGACTAAGTGTAAAAATGTTGACTTTCTAAGGCAAAATTCCAACTTAGTATGTCATCTCGACTTTTAAGTCATAATTCTGACTTTTTGTCATATTTTTGCTTTTTAAGTCATAATTTCGACTTTTTATGTCATATTTTAGTTTTTTAAGTCATAATTGCAACTTAGTATGTCATAATTACACAATTTTAAGTCATAAATTCAACTTTAAGTCACCGTTTTGACTTTTCAAGTCACAATTTTTACCTTTTTTAATCATAATTTTGAATTAGCGTCATAATTTCGATTTAGTATGTCATAATTTCGAATTTTCATCTTATAATTATGACTTAGTGTCAAGATGTCGACTTTTTAAGTCATTATTTTGACATTTTAAGCGATAATTTTGATTTAGCGTCATAATTTTGACTGTATTTCATAATTTTGTTTTTTATGTCATAACTTTGGCATCATTTTGTCTTTTTAAGTCATAATTTCCACTTTTCATGTCATAATTTAGTTTTTTTTTTGTAAGTACTTTGACTTATTATGTCATAATTTTGACTTTTAAGTCATAATTTCTACTTTTTTCAA
Source organism: Rutilus rutilus (assembly GCF_951802725.1). Classification (NCBI taxonomy): domain Eukaryota; kingdom Metazoa; phylum Chordata; class Actinopteri; order Cypriniformes; family Leuciscidae; genus Rutilus; species Rutilus rutilus. Next base: position 36,787,787 of record NC_140224.1, on the reverse strand, counting down.
AGTTTCGACGTTTTATGGATTAATGTGGTCGCTTTAGAAAAAAATTATTAATCTATAACTAGGTTGCAAGTTTAATCCTCTACAACTAGGGTTACTAAAATCTGCAATGCCAGGTTACTGTGGATCAAAAGCATGTTGAGTAAAACTCATTATAACTAAAGCAGCTGTAATGATTTCCACGAAATGCTGCAACAGTGGCTGGAAGGCTTCCTAGGTTAAACATCTGAATGAAAACCATGGACCACAACAGTAAATAAGAAACCATTTCTTCAGGACAAAGAATTAACCAAATTGCTCAAGAAATCAAATATAGGAAACCCTCTCCAGAAAACCCTCAGAGACCGGCTAAAGTTTCACTACAGACTTTATATGTAAGTCTGCACAGTGCACACACACATTCCTAGACGTATGGGCTATATAGCATGAAACGTGAGGGTTGTTGGACGGAAGCCAAACTTCACAGATGTACTTCAGCACAGTCGAGAGAGGACAAACAGTTCCCTCTGAATGAAAACAAAGACACGTGTCCCCGACCGCGAACAAAACATACTGTTACAACGTCACTGCATCTCAGCCACACAGAAGCTCATTTACTTTATGAGTGTAAATGATCCAAATGTTCTCATGAAAGCAACAAATGTTTGCGCAATGTGCTGAATTTACAGAAGTGTACAGTACAGTTATCATGTTGTGGTTGAGTCAGTTGTCAAACTGTGACATAATTTTTGTCCATAAAAAGAAATGATGCATGAACACATGCAAAAACAAGAGAGAACCATCCAGATATTAATAACTGATTGTTTTAGTCATGCATGCTTTTTCCTGTCAGCAAAATCAAACCTGTGGCTGTAGTTTGTCTTTTTTTTTTTTTTGTAATTTTGTCAGATAAATACCTTTACCACGTTTTGTGTTTTGCTCTTCCCTCATATTTATAAAATATTTAAAAATATAAAATATTTTCTTCATATTTTGATGGTTTAATCAAACTGGTATAGGCTCATTAAAAACAAACATCCCCATCACTTTTGACCACTAGAAACCTGTAAATATATCATATTTTATGCTCATATTTCACACCAAAAATTAAAAGAGAGAATAATAAAAATGAAGAAAATTAAGCATGCTTCCATCATCCTAATTCTTATTTCTATAACACACAAAAAAACACCACAAAACTTACTAAAATAATAAAAAAATATGATTTAAATTTATATTAACTATAGGCTAAATGACGTATGTATACATCACTGTATTTGTTGTACTGCCTTTAATTTATTATTAAAAACTGTATTACAGTAATTAAAAACACTAATTAAGAATAAGTATTATATAATACTAAACTGAAATGTCTGGATGGATCAATTTTACGCAAAATTCTTACGGATGTAAAATTGATTGTCATGAAAACGCATGTTTCCTTGCAGAACATCTTAATGGGCTTCATTTTCTTCATGCAAAACATTTTCTTCTTTCTTTCTTTAGATTTCTGGTGTGTAATGTGGTTTTCTGAGTTCCACCCTCTCGTGGTCCGGCTTTAGGACCCAGCAGTGTGTGTGTGTGTGTGTGTGTGTGTGTGTGTGTAGAGTTAGGTACGCCCTTGTGTGCAACAGTGTTCAATCAACATCTCAGCTAAAGCAGAACAGAACGTTCAGTGCCTTTATCCAGCAATATCTCTGCTTTCTGCTTGATAAACATCTATCGAGCATCTGAAGGAACTCACATGTGACGAGGCTCACATTACATCAGATGCTTTTCCCCCTTTCTTACAATGTTCCCCCGAATTTTAACCATAACTTTTATTGGTATTATTTCCATATGATATTCCCCAGTTGATATTAAATGTCAAATCTGAGAGCTTTGATGGAGGATGTGAAACACACACCTCCGAAGGCGTGTGTGTAGGAGCAAGGACAGAGAATGTGTGTCTTGTTTTCCTTCTCAACAGCTGCTGTCCGTCAGTCTGTCCTCCCCCACTGTGTGTGTGACACACACCACTCTCACGTTTGTCTCTCACACACACTATCCTTCAGCCACTGCATGTTTAAGCAAAACTGCTTTCTTATACTTTTTCTTTTCTTTTTGACTAAACTAAACAACTGAGTCAAACACTGAAAACTATTTTTGTACCGGTCAAGTGTGAATATGACACACTTTGCTCTTTGCAAATGGTTCATGCTTTGAATAAATAAATGCATGGACACGTTAGAGGATAATTGAAAAATCAGCTGAAAAGGAAGATTGCTAAACTGCTTGATTGATTGTTTATATTGTCGCAAAATGATGGTCCAGCTCTTCTATACTTATAAAGCAGCTCAACAGAAGACAATAGTGTCAGTATTCAGTGAGAGTCTGTTCAGTGTTGATTCAGAGGACCACTTGCACTGAGCTTCGTGACGCACTTCCGTTTGGAAATAGTACGTCTCACTAAGGCTATTTCCGGTTATGTTTACTTTCAATGTACTGTGGTCAGTGAGTTAAAACAAACACCACCTAAAATCAGTGTCCGCAATAAGATTCAAAGCAAAAATTGTTCAAAACTTATCGGAACATGAAGTTTTAATCCAAACCCAAGCCGATCTAACACACGCCATTATTTCACCACAGGGTGTCAGCGTTCGTCTAAACGGGTCGCCGTGAGTGTGTGAGAACAGAGGAATAACATCAGTACGAACCACGAACATTGATTTATTTGGATTAAATATTTTAATCATTCTGTGTCAGTTTTTCAATGTCAATCTTTTCACCATTTACAACTTATACCCAAAATGCTATAATATTCAAAGTATTTGACTGTCATTCTCATCTACACTGTGTGCGTTATTGATTAAAGGAACACGCCGACTTTTGGGGACTTTAGCTTATTCACCGTATCCCCCAGAGTTAATCACTCCGCAGAAGTAGCAGTGCTTCGCCTTCTGAGAATATACTTCCCAGTATGTGTACGGTTAGAAGACGGCTGTGTCTCGTGTGACCTTGTTATTTGTACACGCTGTGACTATACACATCACAACATGTAAATAGGAAAATGTTGGCGTTATTTTGTCACTTATTGGGAGCAGTATGCTAGCTGGAGCTGTTTACCTCCAGTGTTTGTGCTAAGCTAGGCTAGCGGTGGGTGCGTCAGACAGAGTTACGGCACGCACGGCGATGAGAAGGGTGTGTGTGGACTTATCTAACTCTGGGGGATACGGTGAATACGCTAAAGTCCCAAAAAGTCGGCGTGTTTCTTTAAGCCTAGCCTATTTAACATCATTACAGGCACCTCGCGAGCATCCATTCATTTAACTATTTTAAAAGACTGGAATAAACACCAGCGCACACAAGCAATCATTGTAATAGTCAATTTCATTAAAAAATGTAAACCCAACAGGTATGAAATGTCAGAAAGCATTTCTCATGTATGTTGTGCGATGAACGCTCTAACCGGAAGTAGTTGTGCAAGTAGTCCGTTCAGTTCAATAACAGAATCAATGTTCCAAAATTCATAAATTATGAAACTAATTCAACTCAGCTGTAAAGCAGCTCTAAAACGACAATAGTGTCGTTATTCAGATCAATTCAGTTCAATGTTGATTCATTTCAGTGCAACTACAGTAGGAGCCAAAAGTGATGGAGATGTTTGTTTTTTATGACACTGCATCGAATAAACTCAAAATACGAGGAAAATATTTTATAAACATTTTAAATATGAGGGAAGAACAAAATACTAAACTTGGTTAAGATATTTATCTACATTTTTTGACAAACAAAAAACTATGCATATGCATAAGCTGACAGGAAAAAGCACACATTGACTACAACATAATCACTTATTAATATTTCATTGATTCTCTCGTTTTTTGCATTTGTTCATACATAATTTCTTATTATAGACAGTTATGTTGCATAATTTGGCATGTTTAATTTCGTTATCACAAATAAAACAATCGACTCTAATCACAACTACACAATATGACTATAAAATCCTTCACACATTTTTAATAACATTAAGATGTTATTTTCAAAGCCAGACATCAATTTTCTACACATTAACGACTTTCTATAAAGCCGCTTTGAAACAATGTGTGTGAAAAGTGGCATATAAATGAGTTTTTTTTTCGTTTAAAATAACAATGCACTGATAACGTGTGCTCAGACAGACCAAGAACACGCATTAAGAAAGTTAACAGGATCAATGTGGATTTCATGTTAAACTGTGTAGAGATTTGAATGCATCCTTCAAAATAACTCATGCAACATTATTGATTGTGCTTAAAAAAGATTTTTATTGTTCATGTATTCTGTTATTTTAAGGAATTACTAAGGCTTTATTCGAAACACAATGCATATTTACACACATGATCACAAAAACTCTAAAAATGTGCAAAACGATATATAAACCTACAGTACATTTAACATTCATAACTCTTGCTCCAGTTCATTGGAGACGAGGGAAAGCAGGCGAATGGAGATGTTTACACGCAGAGAATCTGATCCATCAGTCCTGAATGCAGTTATGAGGTCGTGAACCCCAGGAGCTGCTCGATGGGTTTATATTTCCACTCGTCCGCCTCCAACTGCTCCACCAGTCCTGCCAGACGCTCCATCCGGGAAACCTGCTGATCTGAGATCAGAGACCGGCGTCAGAAACAACAGCAACCGTCTGTCAATCTCGTTTCTCATTCAACAGTCTATTTCTATAGCAGTTTATTATCAAATATGAGACTGAGACTAATTCAGCTCTAGAGACAACAGTCATTGTTCAATGTTGATTTAGTTCAGTTCAATAACAGTGTCGATGTTGCAAAATTCATCAATTCTGAAACTAATTTGATTCAGTTATAAGACTGCTCTAAAAAGACAACAGTGTAGTTATTCAGATCAATTCAGTTCAATAACAATGTAGATGTTGCACAATGCATACATTTTGACACTAATTTGATTCAGTTCTACAGAAGACAATAGTGTCATTATTCAGCGAGAGTCACTTGATTCAATTCAGTTCAATAACAGAATCAATGTTGCAAAATTCATCAATTATGAAACTATTTTGATCCAGCAAGCAGCTCTAAAAAGACAATATTGTCATTATTCAGCTCAATTCAGTTCAGTGATGATTCAGTTCAGTCCAATAGCAGTGTAGATGTTGCAAAATTCATCAATAATGAAACTAATTTGACTCTGCTTTAAAAGTGAATTGAATTCACAAGTGATCTTGGCACTAAATCAGAAAGATTCAAGGACAAACTAGTCTTACAAGTTAGTCATCAATGTTTTTCTTCAAGACGGGTCATCATTTTTTTAAGCCAGTTACATAAAAAGGTGGATTGTTCTCATATATATCCGAACAGTAAGACTGTTAAGCCCTAACTAAGGCCCTGTTTCGATCGGATCATAAGTAGATGTTAAATACAGGTGTAAACAGGGTCTAAAACATTTTGAGCTTGTACTAGTGTATATGTAGTGTCTTCCTCGTCTACTTTTGATCCGATCGACCGAGACGCATCTTAAGAGCAGGTGTAAACAGGGCCTTCAGTCTGGGACCAGCTTAAACTGAGTATACGTGTGTTACTTACCATGTTTAACCTGCTTCAGAGTGGATGCAACTTGATAGCTGAACACAGACTCACACAGAAACCTATCAGATCCATCTGTGGACAAAAGGCAAAAGCATGCATGCAGTCGATCAGCATTGTGAGAAACATGTGACAAACATGCAAACACACACAAAGAGGCTGTAGATCACAGAGCCACAATGTTCTGAGCAACTGCACCTTGAGCTCATTAACTAACCGGTGGGAATTACCCCTCATAACGAACCCTGTCCTGACCCAGAAACAAAAGAGCTACGACTGAAGGATCTCAAAGGGAATGTTCACCCAAAAATGAAAGTTAGCCCATGATTTCCTCGCCCTCAAGCCATCCTCGGTGTATATGACATAATAAAGGCCTTCTGAAGTGAAGTACGCTACTCTCCTACATCTACGTCACACATCGTCAAGTGTTACTCTAGTGGCGTCGACTTGAGTAGGCCGTCTGCCGGAAGCTAGTTATTTTACTGTATAAAGTTTTCACTTTTATGATGGACAGATGCACTTTTATGATGGATAGATGCACTTTTATGATGATAGATGAGCTTTTATGATGGACAGATGCACTTTTATGATGATAGATGCACTTTTATGATGGATAGATGCACTTTTATGATGGATAGATGCACTTTTATGATTGATAGATTAGCTTTTATGATGGACGGATGCACTTTTATGATGATAGATGAGCTTTTATGATGGACAGATGCACTTTTATGATGATAGATGAGCTTTTATGATGGACAGATGCACTTTTATGATGGATAGATGCACTTTTATGATGGATAGATGCACTTTTATGATGATAGATGCACTTTTATGATTGATAGATTAGCTTTTATGATGGACGGATGCACTTTTTTGATGGATAGATGCACTTTTATGATGATAGATGAGCTTTTATGATGGACGGATGCACTTTTATGATGGACAGATGCACTTTTTTGATGGATAGATGCACTTTTATGATGAATAGATACACTTTTATGATGGATAGATGCTCTTTTATGATGAATAGATGCACTTTTTTGATGGATAGATGCACTTTTATGATGAATAGATGCACTTTTATGATTGATAGATGAGCTTTTATGATTGATAGATGAGCTTTTATGATGGACAGATGCACTTTTTTGATGGATAGATGCACTTTTATGATGGATAGATGCTCTTTTATGATGGATGGATGCACTTTTTTGATGGATAGATGCACTTTTATGATGGACAGATGCACTTTCATGATTGATAGATGAGCTTTTATGATGGACAGATGCACTTTTATGATGAATAGATACACTTTTATGATGGATAGATGCTCTTTTATGATGGATGGATGCACTTTTTTGATGGATAGATGCACTTTTATGATGGACAGATGCACTTTCATGATTGATAGATGAGCTTTTATGATGGACAGATGCACTTTTATGATGGACAGATGCACTTTCATGATTGATAGATGAGCTTTTATGATGGATGGATGCACTTTCATGATGGACAGATGCACTTTTTTGATGGATAGATGCACTTTTATGATGGACAGATGCACTTTTTTGATGGATAGATGCACTTTTATGATGGATAGATGAGCTTTTATGATGGATAGATGCACTTTGATGGACTGTCATCAAATTTTGCCATTCACTGTCATTATAAAGCTTGGAAAAGAACCAGGACATTTTTTTCTAAAACTCAGATCGTATCCGTCTGAAAGAAGAATGTCACATACATCTAGGATGACTTGAGGGTGAGTAAATCATGGGCTAATTTTCATTTTTTAGGTGAACCATCCCTTTAACTGGATGTTTTGTTACGGTACAAATCTTTCCAGAGCAGTTTATATAACAGGCTTATGTTGCAGCCGGATGTGCCATTTGTTTTGCACTAAAATGGTGCAAAACAAAAGAGAAATAAAGAGTGAAATGGAGCACAAACCCTCCATCATCTCTCCGGCTCCTTTCGGGTAGGTGTACAGGACTTTCCTGGGTGGGATGAGCTCAGAAGCGCTGAAACCGGAGCCGGTCACGGAGCTGCCACTGACCCCGCCAGCCGAGGACGAGGATGAAGATGCTGCCATTCACAACCTGGACAAGATCACACATTAATACACCACAAACACCAGTTACATGCACTACAACATGCCTTCCATAGCTCTATAACTCATAAAAATATACCCGTGTTTATATACTTGTTCTCTGAGAGTAGCCACTCTAAATTTCGTTGTATTGTGTACAATGTCAATAAAGCATCTTACTTCCTTAAAACTAATATAGAAATGAGTTTGTGAAATAAGAAAACATTTCTTTAGTTCATTCAAGACAGGCAAGGACTAACGTTAGCACTACTACTATAGAACATCCCTATATAACGTTAGTGTGTTTATATATATATATATATATATATATATATAGAGAGAGAGAGAGAGAGAGAGAGAGAGAGAGAGAGAGAGAGAGAAGAGAGAGACAAAAAAAGCACAGAATACATTTAATTATACAAATTGTCTTTAACTTTGACCTAAAAATACATTAATAAAATGTTATTGACATTTTGAACTCATACATAACAGACAACACGCCATTCACTATTCCACGTTTCATCTCCGTTTCAAGAGTAATCGATACAAGAATAAATCAAAATTAAGTTAAACAAAGTGTTAAAATCGTGTACTATTTTTATGATTACAACCTGTGTCTCCCAAAGCTCCGCCGCTGCTGTTATTTCTTTCTTCCGTTGGTTTGTTTACGTCGGTTTGAGTTTGACGCTGATCGGATGTTGGCGCGCCCCCTAACGTCGTGGCGTATTGGGCCAAATGTGATGTGATGTTCATTTGTATATTATATTTGTATACATTGGGCACTATTATTAATATTACATAATTTTTTTTATTAATTTTCAATAAAAAAATTGAAAAAAAATTGTAAATCCTTTTCTCTCAGCTGAGGACGTGACGCAAAAGCGGAAGTGAGCGCGAAGTGGAGGCTCCTCCTCCGTTCGGTTTCATGTAAACAGACACATCTCAAAGGTAGAAAAATTAATCATTTAATAATTAATAATCATACATTCAAGCGAGAATATGTTCTATGTTGTTCTTTAATGAGTTTTGAGTTATTTCACCCTCGTTTGTGGTTTATTATTGTTGTAGCAAAGTTCACTTAGATGAAGCACATTCTAACAGAAACGGTATTATAGACAATTAAATGTCTCCAGTGTTTAGAAGACATTATTTTAACAGTGTAAAACGTCTTTGTGCTTAATTTCAATATATTTTCAGAGGATTTCATAAACAGACGTGCTTTTTTTGTTTAGTAATTTGTACTGCAACTATAAAAAAGTGTTGTTCATAATTAATATCTGTGAGAATGAAATAATGAGAAATCTAGCATTATTTGTAGATGTTTTAGTGGATGATTTGCAAACGAATTAAGAAAAACGAAAGGGAAATTATTTTGTCTGTTTTCTCAATAAAGACAATCTTTCATAAAATTCGTGCATAATTTTACCTCACTAATATTGAGCTGTCATATGGTATGATGAGTTGTGGAATTTATTTTGTTTTAAATACTTAAAATCCTGTGTTTTGTTTGATGTTTTTTGTCAACGTGTAATTTCATTTAAAAAAATGAATGAAGAATTAACATAGCACACTTGCAAGTAATTTATACAGTACAGGCCAAAAGTTTGGACACATTACTATTTTTAATGTTTTTGAAAGAAGTTTCTTCTGCTCATCAAGCCTGCATTTATTTGATCAAAAATACAGAAAAAAAGGTAATATTGTGATATATTATTACATTGTAAAATAATTGGTTTTCAATTTATTATACTTTAAATTATCATTTATTTCTGTGAAGCAAAACTGAATTTTATAAAAATGTATATTATTAGAATTATATATTTAGCTGAAATTTATATTATTAGAAAATATTTTTTTATTTTGAATAAATGCAGTTCTTTTTAACCTTTTATTCATCAAATATATTAGGCAGCAGAACTGTTTCCAACACTCATAATAAATCAGAATATTAGAATGATTTCTGAAGGATCATGTGATAGACTGGAGTAATGATGCTGACAATTCAGCTTTGCATCACAGAAATAAATTATTTTTTAAAGTATATTCAAATAGAAAACTATTATTTTAAGTTGTAATAATATTTCACGATATTACTGTTTTTTTTCCCTGTACTTTTGATCAAATAATCCTTGATGAGCATTAGAGACTTCTTTCAAAAATATAAAAAAAATCGTAATGTTTCCAACCTTTTGACCTGTACTGTAGGTGCGTATGACAAAGGCAATTATCAAAACCTGATGCAATAAACTAGAAAAGGAAATCCCACACACTATCCAAAGTAACTTTTAAAAGTTATCAAAATGTATTTACCAGCGTTTGCCTGATGAAGGTCATGGGATCGAAACGTTGCTAAATGAACTTTTATCACCTCTGCAAGTTGGGATAGTGTACAGGATTTCTTTCTCTAGTTTATTTTATTTTTTTAAACACTAACAATGTAGTGAAATCTCATCTGATAACTTACGCCACATTAAACTCATGTAAACCAACAGTGCCGTCACCCTCCTCTTCCTCATCCCGCAGTGTGTGTGTGTGTGATCGTGATATGGAGATCTTACGGCCGGCTCTCATTAACATCCACGGGAGAATTTACAGAAAAAATGCCGTTCAGGAGGAGTCTTATGAAGAAGAAGAGGATGACTATTCATATTCAGAAGCAGGTATGCACTTTTTAAACTGAGTATCGGTCAATTCAGTACACATTAAGTAAGTAAGTAAGTAAAATTTATTTATATAGCACCTTTCACAGACAAAAAGTCACAAAGTGCTTTACAAACTGTTAATTAAAAAGATCAGACATGCAAACAATAGATCTACCAAAACAACACACAAAACCAAAAACTACACAAACATAAAATAACAAGTAACCAATGCTATCAAATAAAAGCAAGCCCAAAAAGATGCGTCTTCAGATGTTTTTTGAAAGAATTGACAGAATCCATAGTTCTCAGTGCTAAGGGAAGTGAGTTCCAAAGCCTCGGTGCCACAGTACAAAAGGCACAGTCCCCTTTAGTCTTTAGGCGAGTTCTAGGGACAATTAGAAGGTCCATACCAGAAGACCGTAAGAGCCGACCCGGTGAATGTTTGTGTAAAAGATCTTGAATATAGAGAGGTGCCTGGCCGTGCAGGGCTCTATAAGTGAAAACTAAAATTTTAAACTGCACTCTGAATTCAACTGGAAGCCAATGAAGGTCCTTGAGAACTGGTCTTATATGAGACCACTTACTGGTACCAGTCAAAAGCCTTGCTGCAGTATTTTGTACAACTTGTAGTCGCTGCATAGAAGACTTATTCAAACAAGTGTACAGAACATTACAGTAGTCCAATCTTGACGAGATGAAGGCATGAACAAGCATCTCCATCTCTTTTCTTGAGACCACCGATCTAATCTGAGCAATGTTCCTAAGATGGTAAAAACATGAGCGAACTACAGACTTTATATGACTGTTAAAACATATGGCTCTATCCAGGCAGACACCCAGATTTCTTATTTCACTGGTGGCTGAAATCCCCAAAACCTGCTTAATCTTAGGTATAATATTGTCAGGAGCAAAGATCATCAATTCAGTTTTATCCTTATTAAGTTGCAAAAAATTGTTTGCCATCCATTTGTTAATGGAGACTATAAATGATAAGATACTGTTTTAAAACTATTAATGATCTGTCCAAGAAGAAGCATATACAAATTAAACAACAAAGGGCCCAGCACAGAACCTTGTGGCACCCCACAGGACAAAAATGCAGAATCAGACATAAAAGATCCAACAGATACCGAAAAAGTCCTGTCGGACAAATACGATGAAAACCAGTCCAGAGCCGAACCCGAAATACCTACTAAACAGCGTAATCTATTAATCAGAGTGCAGTGATCCACAGTGTCGAACGCTGCGCTGAGATCTAACATAACCAACACGGAACATTCCCCCGCATCTGTGGCCATCAAAATATCATTTGATACCCTAAGTAAGGCAGTTTCAGTAGAATGATTTTTACGAAAACCTGATTGAAATTTGTCATTAACTAATGTTATCCTCCTCCACAGATGCTGAGCAGTGCCTGGATGAGCCGTGTGACGCTCACGACATACAGCAGACGGAGAAAGGCTTCCGCTGTGCCATAGACGTGCCAAGTGTCCTTTATAAGTCAGTGTACAGTACTGTGCAAAAGTCTTAGGCATGTTAAGGCACGCTTAGGCACCGTAAGGCCTAGAGACGTGAAACCTGGCCAGATGGTAGGCCTCAATTTGGGGAGAACCTATCAGAGTATGACCCCGATTGGCTCATAGGTGGCGCTACAGCAACCAAAAGTACAAAATCTCAAGTGTACAAAATAACTCTCAAGTGTCTTACAGCACTGTGATCCGTGGCTCAAGGCGGACAGAATGTGCATCCAATTTCGATTTAGGCAGGAAAAATGTTCTGCTATGTCGAATTTTGTCCAAAACCTACTTTTGCGAACTAGTCCCTGCATGCTAGCAGTGAATAGCTACATGCTAATAGCGATTAGTTAAGTGCTGCTAAATCATGCCAAGATCATGCTAAGAACTCTATAAAAACTCCATAGTAACCATCTGTGACAACTACCAACAACCTAGTAACACCATAGCAACCGCCCTGAAAAGCCTAGCAACCCCCTATAAACGCCCTAGCAACCACCCAAAGTACCCTAGCAACTGCCTAGCAACACCATAGTAACCACCCAGAAAACTGTATTGTAATGTACTTTCTTTTACTTTTATGTACTTTCCTTCACATGAACAGTACATACTTTTAGGGCCTAGCATATGCGAATTGTGACGCAGCAAACATCTTACAATTTGAGTTGAAAAGAAATTTAAAAGAGATGTTTTATTCCATAGTGGAAACAGACTGACTTCAGTTTTATTGCAGATTTTCCCACTGCATTTCCATTTTCTGGTCCAATCTCGGCAATATTGTTTTTTTTTTTGACAGATATATTATCGGTAAGAAGGGAGAGACTCGTAAGCGACTGGAATCAGAGACAAAGACTTCGATCAGCATCCCGAAACAAGGCGTGGAAGGACAGATCGGTAAGAAACACAAACCCCTGAAGTATTAATGTAATTCATCTCACAGCATTGGTGCAGTCAGGAATCATATCTCATATTCCCAGTGCATAAAAGCACCTGCCAAATGCATACATTTAAATTTAAATGTGTAGATCACTTTAGCAAGCAACCGCATATTATTGAGTTTTGCACGTTATCTTGAGATATAAAGCATCTAGTTTGCTGCGTGTGTGTCTGAACACACTCACTGGAGATGCATGGTGTGTTTCCGTTAGTGTTTAGTGAAGTGGAAAGGCGTTGTGCAGCTGAAAGAGTTCCTGCATGAAGATAAATGTGCTTTAGAGGTCATGATGTTCTAGTTGCAGGATGTTCTGGCAGAAGCGTGTGTGTGTGTGTGTGTGTGTGGTGTGTGTGTGTGTGCACGTAGCGGTGAGAACTGTACGTTCTTCCTGTGGTTGGGCTGTAGGTTTATGGAAATGATGTACTTCTCTCTGTGTGTGTGTGTGTGTGTGGGTGTGGGTGTTGCGCTCAGTGGTCACAGGTGCACACAGGGCTGCAGTCGCCTCGGCTGTCACCCGCGTTGAGGTTTTGATCGACAGCTTTCGGAGGAAGCAGCCTTTCACACACTTCTTGTCGTTTGCACTGAATCCTCCTCAGGTGCAGGAGGGATTCCTGCGCTTTCGAGAGCAGGTGCTGGAGCACTGCGGACAGGTGAGAGAGAGAGAGAGAGAGAGAGAGAGAGAGAGAGAGTGTGTCTGAGGTGAGAGAGAGAGAGTGTGTCTGAGGTGAGAGAGAGAGAGAGAGTGTGTCTGAGGTGAGAGAGAGAGAGAGAGAGAGAGTGTGTGTCTGAGGTGAGAGAGAGAGAGAGAGAGAGAGAGAGAGTGTTAGATAAGATAACTAGATAAGTGAAAAAGGAAACCTAAATTTGGCCGTGAATGAACTGAAAGAGAAAGCAAGAAGGGCCTTCTATGCCATCAAAAAATCTATCCAAATTGAAATACCAATCAGAATCTGGCTCAAAATATTCCAATCAGTCATAGAACCAATTGCATTATATGGCAGTGAAGTTTGGGGTCGTCTCCTAAATCACCAATTCGACAAATGGGACAAAAATCCGATTGAAACCCTGCATGCCGAGTTCTGTAAGAGTATCCTGAGAGTACAGAGGAACACACCGAACAACGCATGCAGGGCAGAATTAGGCCAGTACCCTCTCCTGATACATGTGGAGAAACGAGCCATAACATTTTGGAAACATCTAAAAATGAGTGACCCCAACTCTTATCATTATAAAGCCCTTAAGAACCATGAGATGAACACTGTTCTCATTCAGCTGGTCCTGAGGCTCCACACACAGAGAGTGTGTGTGTGTGTGTGTGTGTGTGTGTGTGTGTGTGTGTGAGAGAGAGAGAAGAGCCCCCTCATTCAGCTGGTCCTGAGACTCCACACACAGACTAACACCACTAACACTAATCAGCCTCAGGACACTGACACCCTCATCTACACAATCCGGCCCAACCACATTATAAAAGCTCAGCGAGAGCATTACCTGACCTACTGGACTGAAACAACACAAAAACAAAGTAAACTAGAAGGTTATTTGGCCCTAAACAGAGACTACACAACTGCAGAATACCTGAGCGCAGTGAAGGACTGCACACTCAGAAGAAGAATGACGAGGTACAGACTGAGCAACCACACCCTGACTGTAGAGACGGGCAGATGCAGACAGAACTGTGTGTGTGTGTGTGTGTGTGTGTGTGTGTGTGTGTGTGTGTGTGTGTGTGTGTGATACAGACAGAACTGGCTGCCCCGAGAGAGACGCGTCTGCCCGTACTGTGACCAGGGAGAGGTGGAGACAGAGCAACACTTTCTCACCAGCTGTCCCAACTATGAGGACCTTAGAGGGACTTTTTACACAAAATTTGAAATACTTTGCCACAAGAAGAGAGAGCTGACGACTATTCAGTGATGCGCTCACAAACACACACGCTCGTACACAAAACAAACACACAAACACACACACTGAATTCTAAATTGTTCATAGAATTTTGAAATGTTCATAAACTGTTCTACTATTTTTTATTTTTTTTATTTAACACATATAACACATACACAAAACAAATGTATTTTTGTCATGCCAATAAAGCTTTATTGAATAGAGAGAGAGAGAGAGAGAGAGAGAGAGAGAGAGAGAGTGTCTGAGGTGAGAGAGAGAGAGAGAGAGAGAGTGTCTGAGGTGAGAGAGAGAGAGAGAGTGTCTGAGGTGAGAGAGAGAGAGAGAGAGTGTCTGAGGTGAGAGAGAGAGAGAGAGTGTCTGAGGTGAGAGAGAGAGTGAGAGAGAGATTTTATTATATTATATTATAAGGTTAATATAAAATTATTTAATATAAAATAGGTTAATATTATATTATATTATATTATATTATATTATATTATATTATATTAAAGGTTAATATAAAATTATTTAATGTAATATAATAAGTTTACAGCAAATATCACTAATACTATTTACTTTCTTAATTTTAGTTTCAGGCTTATTGTTGCCAGTAGTATACACAAGAATTTAAAATAATATAAATATAATAAGGTTTATATTATATTATATTATATTATATTATATTATATTATATTATATTATCAAGGTTAATATAATTTAATGTAATATAATAAGGATAGTATATGTATATGTGTATAAGGATACAGCAAAATTCACTCTATATTTACTTCCTGAATTCTTGTTCCTGGTCTTATTGTTGCCAGTAGGAAATGCAATAATGTAATATTAATTTAATAATATAATAAGGTTAATATAAAATAATGCATTAGATTTTATTATAAGGGTAATGTAATGTACATTTAATATTATATTTAATAATAATATATATTATATTTAAGGTTAATATAATACGGTAGATATAATGCAGTATAATAAGGTAAATGTGAAATATAACTTAATGTAATATAATAAAATTCACTCTTATTTTTTCAAATATTTATTAACATTTTATTACCCATAAAATGTTTGATTGATTTTAATCTGTGGCGTGCAGGACTCCGGAGTGGAGGCGAGTATCTTCCAGAACCCAGCGAAGCTGCACCTGACCATCGGCACTCTGGTCCTGCTGAACCAACAGGAAGTGACACGTGCGGACGAGCTCCTTCAGCAGTGTCAGAATGTCATCAGGTGTGTGTCCGATGCACACACTCTCCGCTACATCTGTCATAACACACACTGATCTCGTCTGACTCGTGATGGTGTGTGTGCAGAGATATAACTGAAGCCAAACCCCTTCCGGTGGAAGTCAGAGGAATTGAGTATATGAACGACGACCCGTCAGCGGTGGACGTCCTGTACGCCAAAGTGGCTGTTAGAGACCGATCTGACAAGTGAGAGATAATTCAGGATCGAATACAGGCATATAAACAAGCTTAGAAATCATACAGAGTGAGTGTGTGTGTGTGTGTGTGTGTGTGTGTGTGTGTGTGTGTGTGTGTGTGTGTGTGTGTGTGTGTGTGTGAGTGAGTGTGTGTGTGTGTGTGATGGGTAAGTTTAGGGGTCGGGTTAGTGTGTGTGTATGTGTGAGTGAGTGAGTGAGTGTGTGTGTGTGTGTGTGATGGGTAGGTTTAGGGGTCGGGTTAGTGTGTGTGTATGTGAGTGTGTGTGTGTGTGTGTGATGGGTAGGTTTAGGGGTCGGGTTAGTG
>NC_140224.1:36718909-36766409 GCF_951802725.1 Rutilus rutilus | reverse complement strand
ACCCAAGGAATCCATAGACCAGTGGTTCTCAGTTCACCAATTCATCAGCTCATTAACCCATGTGATATTGAGCTGATGAAGGAATCCATAGACGACAAGATCAGGATTTTTTTGACAAACTGTTCAAAAGTTATTAGCAAAAATTGCTATTTTTTTGCATATTTCATGACCCATAGGGGGCACTGCTTCCAACTTTGGCATGACCCCTCAGATTATGCCTCTAATGAAGCGTACCAAGTTTAATTTAGATTGATCAAAGTTTGGCCGAGAAACAGCCTCTGAACCAATTTTGGCTGAGAGACTATACATTTCGTAGCTATATAATAAAAATAAAGGTATTCAATTAATTTAATAATATTAGATTTGCGACATCATAACTTGTTAGGTCATTTCTGTGCGGCTCGGCCCAGCCAATTGGGTCAAATTTGATTGAAAAGTAGTGAAAAAAATCTGAATACTGTACTTTTCAAAATGGCCACTACTGTAAATGGGCGGAGCCTTAATGTAAGACGTTGAATGTGATCAGCATGATGAGAGGAATCGGGTGTATTAAGTTTCATTTTTCTAGAACAAAATGTTAAATAAATGTTATAACCATTTGAAAAATTTAGTTTTTGAACTGGTGGTGGCGCTATAGAGCACAATTACTATTCAAGATGGCAAAGTCATCTTGAGGCCCCTAGTGGACCCCGGACCCCTGGTTGAGAGCCACTGCTTCACAGTGTCTTCTGTTGAAGTCTTGTCTGTGTCGTGCTGGCGGTCAGTGTCCAGCAGGTGGCGCTATAAGGTCACGATGAGGCTGTTTGCTCTGAGATGCTCTTGAATGGAATGATCACACATAAAACATCAGTCCAGAAAGAGAAAACGTGTCTCTCTTCTGTTTAATGTCAGCATATATATATATATGTGTGTGTGTGTGTGTGTGTATTCATGCAGTATGTAAGTTGATGTCTGTGTACTATCCAACACAGATCTTTGTGTGTTCATACTAAAGTATGGTTAATTGCAACGTTAATTTAAAGTCCCCCTGTGGTGAAAATACAGCTTTTACTGTAGTTTATGTGTCTATGTGGTGTTTTTAATGTGCTTTAAGACAAAGCATGTGTAAGTTCATAAGTCGACACCATTGCTGAGTATTTCCTCCTTAAAACTGCAGTGAACCAAAGACAGTCTCAAAAACACGCTTTGAAATCGCTGGTGTTTCTGACGTCACAAACTACCTTGTAACCAATCAGATCAACGTGTGATCGACAACCAGTGGATCTCTGAGCTGAGTGAGTGAGTGGAGGCGGGGCTCATTTGCATATTCATAGAACCACGCATACTAAATGAGGCAAGGGTGTCCAGTTAAATTCAAGATATTTCAAGGCATGAAGAAATATTTTCTAAGTAAAAAACTTTAAATATGTAATTTTAGTGATCAAGTAACTCCTTGTTTGGACATTCAGAGAAGTGTTGTGATGTTAATGAATACAGCATGTTTCTGATGTCTAAAGCTGATAGTTCAGACTTTACTGTGGATGTACAGTATAAATACTATGGAAGCTTGTTTCCGCCACAGAATAAAACATTTTAAGAGATAATTGCGACTATTTATCTCACAATTGCGAGTTTACATCTTGCAATTCTGACTTTATTTCTCAGAATTTTGAGATATAAAGTCAGAATTGCGTGAAATAAAGTCGCAATTGCGTGTTATAAAGTCAGAATTCTGACTTTTTTTCTCGCAATTGCGACTTTATATCACGCAATTCTGACTTTATAATACGCAATTGGGAGATATAAAGTCAGAATTGCATGATATAAAGTCGCAATTGCGTGTTATAAAGTCAGAATTGTGAGATAAACTATATTCTGTGGTAAAAAAAAAAAGTCCTCTTTTCTTAGAATTGGACTTTATATCTCACAATTGCGAGTTTATATCTCACAATTCTGAGAAAATATGTCAGAATTGCGAGATATAAACTCGCAATTGCGTGTTATAAAGTCAGAATTGCGTGTTATAAAGTCAGAATTGCGTGTTATAAAGTCGCAATTGCGAGAAAAAAGTCAGAATTCTGACTTTATAACACGCAATTGTGACTTTATTTCACGCAATTCTGACTTTATATCTCGCAATTCTGACTTTATAACACCTAATTGCGACTTTATTTCACGCAATTCTGACTTTGTATCTCGCAATTCTGAGAAATAAAGTCAGAATTGCGAGATGTAAACTCGCAATTGTGAGATAAAAAGTCGCAATTATCTTTTTTTTTTTTTTTGTGGCGGAAACAAGCTTCCATAAAATACACAAGTGAGGCACATTCTTAATGTAGCATTTAGCTTGACAACACTGGAAGTCTGCAGTTAGACAAGTGCCTTTATACATTATATAAAAGCAAAGGGAGTCTCTGCAGAGAATTAAACCCACACTCCCTGAGACACGCGTTACAGCCGGATTTAGACCCAAAATGCTTCTCTTTCAATCTCTCTCTCTCCCGTGTGTGTGTGTGTGTGTGTGTGTGTGTGTGTGTGTGTTAAAGGTCAGCACAATGTCTTCATCAGAGCCAGAGAGTCTCCTGAGAGGAAGAGGAGAGAGACTCGTTCACAGAGATGCTCGTTTGTAAGTTAATGAGATTTGAGCTGAGATTCTCTTCTTAGAGCTGAGATGAAAGCGGACATAAATCAGCCTCTTAAAATGCACTATAACACTTCACATATTTTGAAATATTTCAACTAAATGGTTGTTAGCCAGGATGTAATTAGTGGCTCATTATGAACGCACCAATGCTTTCAGCGCAAACGAGTTTAATAAAGACAGGACTGTCGGTTCTAAGCCACAAATATTTCTCTGAATTATATCCACTTTATTTAAACATTACGACTATGTCATGTACAGCTAGTTTGATATTTGATATTCAAGTTTAGAGTGTCTTTTTATATGTGAGATATTAAGCACAGAACATCAAGATCTGATCATGTTGCTGGTTAGTTAGTGATTAACTCTTTGTGCTGAAATCTCTCAGGAATCTCATCTTGGACTAATGAGATTTAGACTTTTATGCACAATATTATGAATAATTTGAAGGTAAATTGTCTGATTACGTCAGAGGTCGACTCATGACTCTACAGAAATCGACTGCTGATCACAGCGTGAAAAAAGAAAACCTCATGCTTTTAGAAAAACAGTGTGTATGCGAATCTGTCTGTCTGTCTTGATCAGTCGTTGATCAGTCTCACTGTGGTTTCAACTTGCATATAAACATGTATATGTGTATGTATATGTGTATATTAAAACTGCAGTGAACCAAAGACAGTCTCAAAAACACGCTTTGAAATCGCTGGTGTTTCTGACGTCACAAACTACCTTGTGACCAATCAGATCAACGTGTGATCGTCAACCAGTGGATCTCTGAGCTGAGCGAGTGAGTGGAGGCGGGGCTCATTTGCATATTCATAGAACCGCGCATACTAAATGAGGCAAGGGTGTCGAGTTACATTCAAGATATTTTAAGGCGTGAAGACATTTTTTTTAAGGAAAAAACGTTTAAATATGACATTTTGGTGATCAGAGATGCAAGGATAAAATGATTGACAGGGGGACTTTAAGAAATGAAAAGCTACACACTCTATTAATTAGGGTTAGAAGAACTGTCGCCAAACATATAACAATAATCACTGCAATAATGATGAATGATCCAATGATTTTAACAATGATAATGGTAAACAAATATTTTATAATAATTATAAAACAATATTTCATTTAAATAAACACCAATAATGAAGTCAACATTTTCCAGAACATAAAAGGTTGGATGACTTACTTGTACCTTTTGATAACAGTTAAATTAAAGTGCTCATTTAGCTCAACTCAAATATTTTCAGTTATTATGACTTACAGTTTCGAGTTTTCAAACCACTGCAATTCACAGAACTTTAAAAAATAAGTACACAACCACACCATTTTATGTTAACCAAACATGTTTATTAGTTTGTGTTGTCATTGTTTTAAGTACACATTAGTCAAATATGTTGAGTTTGTTCACTTAAAAACATGTGACTCAAAACGTAACATTTTTGAGGCAACTCAATTACATTGAGTTTAACTAACTTAATATATCTAAAAGTCAAATATGAACTATAATATTTGGTGAATGCTGAATAATGCTGGCAACAGACGCTTTTGTGTCACTATAGAGGCAGTGTAACCTGATTTCACTTCTTCCCACTCAGTGAATAATGCCGTGGGCCTCTTTCACACATGAAACCTCCACATCTCATTCACAACCTCTCAGCTCAGCAACGCTCCTCATTAATAATCTCCAGACGTCTTTGATGAAGAGCAAGCGCTTTATAGTCGCATGTCAAGTTGCAAAAAAATCCAAATCTGAAGAAGTCTGTTCTAGCACATAATTTAAACATAATATTGAGGATTTATTTACAATTAGTAAACGATGAAATGCCTTTGAAAATGAAATTGGTTTAACTCAATACTTTCCTTATTCTTTTTGTAACAGCAAACAGGTTTAGAGGCAGATTTATTTCAGATGTGTTCATTTAAAATAAGTAGCCTCATATTTACAAACGCTGCATAAATAACATGTAAGAGTTGATTATTTGACACTAGTCTATTGAAATACTGTCATCTTTATTAATCCAACTCCATATTGATTTTCTGGGATCATAGATATGTTTGTAAATATAGCCTACATTTCTAAACTGTGCTTTTGACAGACATCAGGAAAGAGTCTGATTTACTAAACAACTATATTCCAGTGGGTCGAACGGATAAATAAAATGTGAGATTATCGTAGAGAAAGCGGATTATTACGATTTAAATCTAAACCTGCAACTAATAATCAGTTTGAGAACGTCTAATCAGACTTTTGAAACAGAAGAATGATCGAAACGTGAAAATGTCCATTTCACACACATGTGCTGATGTGTGTGTGTAGATGATTATGGTCATCACACACTCTCGTGTCATCAGAGCGGGGAAATTGCAGTATAATCTGGGATTATTATTGAATCCTCATATGCTCATTAGACTAAGCCCTGGTTTACTTTATTCCTCTAAATATTCCACTAAAAACAGATTAACTTAGTGCTGAAACATACCCTGCATTATCATCACTAACAAAAATACCATAGTCTTACCATGTTTTTGACATGTACTATGGTAATACCATTGCATTCATGGAAGTAGCCTACTTTTATGCTTATTTATGAGCATTTTAATGTGGTAATCATTCAATACCATGATATACAGTTGTCAACATTTTAAGTGGATCAAAAAAGTTAACCAAAGGTGTCCTATATATATATAAAAAAAATGCATGTATGACTTTGATGAAAGGTTTTGATACACTTCAAATGTTGACTACAACATATCCAAGTATGCAATCACCACTGGACTTTGCATTTTAAAGGGATACTCCACTTTTTTTGGAAATAGGCTCATTTTACACCTCCCCCAGAGTTAAACAGTTGAGTTTTACCGTTTCCGAATCCATTCAGCCGAACTCCGGGTCTGACGGTACCACTTTTAGCATAGCTTAGCATAGATCATTGAATCGGACAGGACCATTAGCATCTCTCTCAAAAAAATTACCAAAGAGTTTTGATATTTTTCCTATTTAAAACTTGACTCTTCTGTAGTTACATCGTGTACTAAGACCGACGGAAAATGTAAAGTTGCGATTTTCTATGCTGATATGGCTAGGAACTATACTCTCATTCCAGCGTAATAATCAAGACACTTTGCTGCCGTACCATGAGTCCAGCAGGCGTAATGATATGATCAGCGCCTGAAAATAGTCTCCAGCTCTGTAACTTCCAACGTGACCGGGACTAAGTTTGTCTAACCTATTAGACCAATTTTCAGGCGCTGCATCATATCATTACGCCTGCTGGACAAGCAAAGTTTCTTGATTATTACGCAGGAATGAGAGTATAGTTCCTAGCCATATCAGCATAGAAAATCGCAACTTTTCATTTTCCGTCGGTCTTAGTACACGATGTAACTACAGAAGAGTCAAGTTTTAAATAGGAAAAATATAGAAACTCTTTGGTCATTTTTTTGAGAGAGATGCTAATGGTCATGTCCGATTCAATGATCTATGCTAAGCTATGCTAAAAGTGGTACCGCCAGACCCGGAGATCGGCTGAATGGATTCGAAAACGGTAAAACTCAACTGTTTAACTCTGGGGGAGTTGTAAAATGAGCCTATTTCCAAAAAAAGTGGAGTATCCCTTTAAGGGATTAATTGCGTTTAGTTACGGTTTGAAAAAGATTTTTCACCTGTATCATGGTGGTGGGATATTTCTAATGGATTTTAAAGAGAAAATATCCATACAAAATGTACTGTGGTGGGACATGAGGGTCATACTAAACATATAATGTGTGTAAAAATAAAATGTATGAAATATATATAGCCTATATACACTGTAGCGTATCGTCACAACTGATGTGGTAGTTCTCAGAATGAAGACGAGGAAGATTAAATGCTAACTTTCTTTAATAAACACAAAGATAATACATAGAGGAAGGCAGCGAGAACGATCACACAAACTTCTCACATATAGAAGAGAAGCGACAATGAGCTGAAAGAAACAGGGGGAATAAATACACAGGGAAATTAATGACAGACAGCTGAACATAATCAATAACCAAGGAGACTAACTAGCAGGTGATCAAGACTGAACTGAAGCCAACACGAATGAAATGAACACAAGACACAACATAATACTGACAGTAAACTAGATTATAGGCGACTGTATATATTATGCCACCGTATTCAAAGAATACCATGAGATTATCATGCTAAATGTGTAAAATATAATGCTATTTTGGTACTTATTTTGTAAATGCCAACATCATTTGATTAATTTAATTGCCTCAGTTCAATGGCACTTGCACAGATGCTGAATCTCTCTCTCTCTCTCTCTCTCTCTCTCTCTCTCTCTCTCTCTCTCTCTCTCTCTCTCGCCCCCTCTTTCGCCCCCTCTCTCTCCCTCTCTCTCTCGCCCCCTCTCTCTCCCTCTCTCGCCCTCATCATCAGTTCGTCACCTGAGCGGTGATCAGACCATCGCCTCGCTCGGATGTCTCTCGTGTTTCTTCGTGAGAAGCGGATCATGATGAGCGGTTTATCTGTTGTTCAGCTGCTGCTCGTGACACTGATGATGAGCGCGAGTGAAGCGCGGGAGATCGGTGGCGGGAATTTCCTTGAGGACGAGCAGCAGTGGCTCTCAACCGTCCACCAGTACAGCCGAACCGTCAAACACTGGAACCGCTTCAGAGACGTGAGTTTCCCGCCGTTTACTGTCCGCGTCAGTTTAAAATCTGTTTTTTATTTTATATTTATCTACAATTCAACCGAACACACAATCTGACTGAACTACAACATTGCAAGGGTAGTAGCCTATATTTTGAAAGTATCACCTTTAAGTCTTGACTGCAAAAATGCCATTGACCTTTTTTCACCGTTACTGCCATGAATAGCGATTTTGTTCATTTTAAACATTAATAACTCTATGGTGGGGCATGTTGTCACATCGGGAACCTGATTGGCTCTGATTTGAGAATACATTTTCTTTTTATATATATATATTATCTATGTATTATAGGCTGCCAGCAAAATCTTAAACGAATTAAAACAATTGTAAAAATAAAACAAAATTAATTTTACATTTATCTATGTTGAAATAAATGTTTGACGCCAACATACAGCGCTAGAGTAAATCTGATGTGCAAGACTTAATGAGATATAGACTTAGTAACAATAGCCCCAGTATCTGCTGTTGCAATGCAAACTATGAAAGTGAATATTATTATTGTTTAAAGTATTATTATTTTTTTTAATAATGTCTTAATGTTGCATGTTTTATTTTATGAGGTCCTCAATTTGGTATGCACAATATATAGATTGGAAACCAAATTTGTTATCAACCAACATTCTTTTAATTAATTTAATTTTGATTCATTTTAGCTTATTGATATCTGTCGATAATGTATACTTATTGTGAATGTGATTAATACTGAATATATTTATTTAGTTTTGGACTTTTTAAAAAAAAAATTTATTTAGATTACTTTTGCTTTATCTACTGTAGCTTACAGAAGTTGTGTTAGTGTTTTCTTCCCTATTGTGCCTAATATGGAACAAGAACAAATGTGGGCGGGGCTTGATTTTGTCCGGGGGAATTGATTGGATGATTGTGGTTTGCTATTGGCTGATCTCATGTGAGTGACAGGTTGCCCCGCCCACATCATCAGAGAAGAGATGCTGCAAGATGAAGATTACCAGGAAAATGAATTTAAAACGATGTGCACAGATAAATCACTTATTATAATTACTGCAATATTCCTTTTTTTTTTTTTACATTTTGATTTCATGGTGACTTGAACATAGTGAAGAACCTTTAACACAAAAGCTTCTTTATAGTGATAAACAGTTCTTTAGATTAATATTCAAATGCTCTTTTCAGAACTGATCACTGAAAGGTTCTTTGGCGTCGCTGAGAGGAAACATTGTTTCGGTTGTATGTTTTAGTGTATAAGACACACGTTTTATATTCATATTGTAGTTTTTTCAGCAAGGAAACTTTCTCTGCTCTTTTCCACACATGATCTCAGCTCATCTCCTTCACGCTGTGTGGAAGAGAGAGTGGGAAACGGGGAAGTTGTGTGAGAAATGACATCTGAAGTCCCGTCTGCTCCCCGAGGTCCTCCTGTCTGGATGAGTTAGTGCTACAAAGACAGACATTGTGTGTTTTGTGTTTGTTTATTGGAGAGAGAGACACATTGGGAACTGTCATTCAGTGCAGGACTGACTCGGGTGACAGGCGAGGGCCGGAGAGTGTGTGCATGTGTGTGTGTTAGATCAAGGGTTCTGGTTTGACTGGTCAGTTGCTGGGCCGGTGGTTTTAGGGAACCTCGTCAGATTAGCAGTGATGTGATTGGCTAGTCAGAGGGCAGTATTATGATCCTGGCGTTGACAAACCCTATTGAGTGAAACGCTTCTGGAACAAGAGCAAATGTGGGCGGGGCTTGATTGTGTCTGTGGGGAGTTGATTGGATGGTTGTGGTTTGCTATTGGCTGATCTCATGTGAGTGACAGGTTGCTCCGCCCACATCATCAGAGAAGAGATGCTGCAAGAGGAACTTATTCTGAGTCAAGATTACCAGGAACAGGGATTTAAAACAATAAAGATGTGTAAACCTATAGGGATGCACCGATATAAACATGTTGGCCGATACCGATAATTCTTTATATTTGAAAGCCGATAACCGATATATTGGCCGATAAATCTAAATCCAAAGTTTTATATATTTTTGAGAGCCTGATTTAAAAAAAAAAAGAATATCCCAAACACAATTATAATGTTCTTATTATAAGTTTATGTAGCCGATATGACAGATTTGCGCTTCACGTGTTGCACTTTGTTGCACTAAAAAGTGATTTCAATCATATTTCAAGCAATTCAAATCCGTCATAGGAAATAATACATTATTAATCAGCTTTGATATATCGGCCAAATCTTCTTATCAGGCCGATAACATTAAAAACGAACATATATTATCGGCCGATACCGATATGGTGGCCGATATATCGTGCATAAACCCCATTGGGATGAACTTCACTTGAACCCGTACAGCCTAAAGACTGCATGAAACGCATCTGTTTTCTTTCTGAATGCATGTTGATTATCTCACTGAGCAGATTTACCTTTGGACTCACTCGTGCACGAGTACTGGAGACTAAAGCTAAAGTGGAATATAGTCGAGATGACTAATTTATTTTGCTTCCTAATTTAAATCCCATACGTCACTCTAGAGATCTGTACGCGCCCTTGAAACTGTATTTTGCATTTATTCATGCATTTATCTTTCAATTTAATTGAGCTTTTTTTCCATGCATGTTTGTGACAAACTCAAACTCTGAAAGTGCATAATCACAGAAACACGAGATGTTGGAGGTCTGAGGAATAAACTTCAGGCATCCTAGATGACCTTCTGATGCATTCAGGTATTTTTTTATCGAGGTCTAGTTATCTGAAGACATTTGATCAGTGCTACGGTCAGATTGATTTAAACCGTGTAATATTGCAGTGCATGCTTGCATTACGCCAGAGAGCTGAATGCACATGGATATTGCGATGCACGATGAATAATGTGTGAATAAATGAATCTTTTAAAACTTTAGAAAGTTCACGCTGGTCAGAGGTGAAATCTGGAGTGTTATAATGTAAATTATGCGCTGATGCATTGAGCCATATGCCAGTATAGAGATGTTTCCTCACACTAATGATGTGTGTGTGTGTGTGTGATTAATGCTCATGTTTATTCACACTTGTGACACTGTAAACACAGTCGATGAGCCTCATGCTACACGTCTGTACAGTACAGTCTTGTGTTTCACTCCACAGCTTCTCGTCTGCTTGTGTTTGTTACAGGCTGCCTGAAAAAATACATTTCCAAAAGACTCGTTACAGCTGAGGACGAGTGTTGAGCACATGCACACGTTGCTTTTTAATTCTGAAAGTTTACCAGCCATAATTATTTCTTATCAGCCATGAAATGGTATTTTGCTTGATTTTTTTATTTGTGCATTTACCATGCAATTCATTTATTGAGCTGTTTGCTTTCCTAGCAACTCGGAAAAGCACTGTCACAAAAACATGTTACGCTTTATGCTGTTATGTTGTTTTATTTAATGTTTTATGCTGTTTTTACGTTTTATGTTGTTACATATTTTGTGTGTTTATTCATTTATGTTACGTTGTGTATTTTTCATTTTATGTTGTTTCATGGTGTTATGTTACATTTGTTAAATATTTTCCTTTGTTTTTTTTATGTTTTATGCTGTTTTTATGTTTTGTTCTTTCATGGTATGTTGTGTTACATTGTTTTATGTTATGTTTTATTTTATGTTGTTTCATGATGTTATGTTTTGTTGTTTTTTGGTTATTCCATGAACAACATAGGCTAACTTAAAACATTTTTTTTTTACATAATTTTGTTTAATTTTTTACATTTTGTTTCATGTTGTTATGTTTTATTACATTTTGTTTTGTTTTATGTTGCGTCAGCTTATTTTTTCATGTTATGTTATATTATGTTACATTATGCTATTAAATTATCTTTATTTTGTAGGTATATGAGGAATATTCCTCAAATATTTGTCACCACATGGAGGTTTGAAGAATAAAAACTTGGCAGATAATCTTCTGATAATAAATGTTAGTAGATGGCATGATTTGAACAACTCATGTCTCTTATGGTCAGATAGTTATTCTTACTATTTGATATAAACCAGTTTACCAGTCAGCTAGTGAGTAATTTGTGCTTGCTGCATATTAAAGCGGGGGTATAATGCCCTTTTCACAAGATGTAAAATAAATCTGTGATGTCCCCAGAGTGTGTGTGTGAAGTTTCAGCTCAAAATACCCCACAGATATTTTTATATAACATGATAATATTGTCACTTTTTGAGGGTGTCCATTTTGTGTCTGTCCCTTTAAATGCAAATGAGCTGCTGCTCCCGGCACAGTGGCCGGAGCTACAACAGTGTGTGTGTGTGTGTGTGTGTGTGTGTGTGTGTGTGTGTGTTTTAGCAGTTCCGATTACCTCACACAAACACGCACTGAAAATTTCAAAAACGTTTAGCCTTTTATGTTCAAACCGGAGTCAGACAAAGATGGAGAGACTCAAGAAGAAGTGACAACATGTAGAAGCAACAGGACATTTCTGAATGGTTAGTTGATGAATTTATGAAGCTGATGTGTAGTTATCTTCTAGTCATTGATTAGCATATTCTGTCTTGATAATCTATAAATCGTGTTCAGGGGGCGGGGTTTATGTAAATTTTAGGGTTAGTGATGTCACTAACCCGGGAGGAGTGTCGTGTAGTCTCTACCAGCCGTTTGTTGTAGTCCTTAAAAAGCGATTTCTTTAAAAGCAAATATCTCCCTTTGCTTTGAACTTTGAGCGTTGTAACTTTGCAGATGTTGTTTATGCTCAAACAGCAACATTACACACTAACTAAAGCTAGAAAAGTCTAATCATAATCAACCACCCCTTTAAATATGGATTCTGAATACTAAACTGCACTCTGACAGAAATGCAGGAGTGTTTTGAAGCTGGAGGAGATTCGCTGAGGGAAAGTCGACTGATGCTCCTGTCACGATAACACCTGTCTTTGCATAATGAGATGCAAACCTCAAACTTCAGACCAGATTCGAGCACAATTAGCAGAATCTGTTGATGGGAAGCGTCACTCAAATGTTATATCTGTGATATCTGTGTGCCGAAGCAGTGATTGATTAATAGCTCTGCAGCACGGCGTCATTATTATTATTAATAACCGCAGTATTCCCGAGACAATCACCATCATTTATGCCAAGAAGAATCTGCGTTCTCTTGCAGTCATGCTTCAGACAGATGTCTTGACTCTGATAATGCAGTGTTTTACACAGATGGTGTTTCACAGGAAAATATGCGCTGAGAATGATTTGTTGCACCTGCTGTGAATAAATCAGATTAACGGTAGTTTGTTGCCTGTGAGGTTGTTGTTTTTTCTCGCAGCGATGATGTGATGAACCATTTTTGGTTACTATAAGAACCTTTCAGTGATCAGTTCTTAAAGTCAGTCATTTTATCCCTTAAAACTCATCTAATTTTCCTCTTAATGCCTTAAAATATCTTGAATGTAACTCGACACCCTCGCCTCATTTAGTATGCGCGGTTCTATGAATATGCAAATGAGCCCCGCCTCCACTCACTCACTCAGCTCAGAGATCCACTGGTTGACGATCACACGTTGATCTGATTGGTTACAAGGTAGTTTGTGACGTCAGAAACACCAGCGATTTCAAAGTGTGTTTTTGAGACTGTCTTTGGTTCACTGCAGTTTTAAGGAGGAAATACTCAGCAATGGTGTCGACTTATGAACTTACACATGCTATGTCTTAAAGCGTATTAAAAACACCACATAGACACATAAACAAAGCTGGATTTTCACCACAGGGGGACTTTAAAAGAGCCGTTTTACTTACTTCACTTGGTGTGAAGAACATTTAAAGGAGTCATAACCTGCAATTTTCACTTTTCCACGAGAATCAATGTATGTTATGATCGACTAACGTTTATACACTGGCCGGGAAGCCGATATTTAAAAGTGAAGCGTTTGTTTACCTCAGGGTAAATAAACCAACTCAAATACGAGATTTTGATTTCAGCTCCCTCTTGACGTCATGAGGTAGTAGGATATACCATATATGGACACCGCAGCAGGAAGCCCCCCCTTCCCCTCTCCCCCTCATATTCAGTTCAGTCGAGAAAGATGGAGAAACCGAGTGCACACCGGACTTGCTCTGTGGTTGATTGCCATAAAAAACATGTAAATGTGTTTTATCTCCCAAAATCGGACGAAACTATCAGGGACCAGTGGATGAAATTCATTTTTAATGACGCTGTCCCAACAACCCTTTCAACTGGCGTGCAGAGCCATAGAGCGTCCACGACAGCCAAAACATCGCATTGATCTCGCGAGACAATAATGCCTTCAGAAATAAGGGTAAAAGTAGGTCTGTGTTTATTTTTTTTCCACTTTTCTTTTTTAGAAGGGCCTGAAAGACTATAATACAGCAGTAGGTATCCAATGTAATACTAGGTTATGACTCCTTTAATAATCTAAAGAACCTTTAATGGAATGGAAAGATTCCATGGATGTTAAAAGTTCTTCATGAAACCATCGATGCCAATAAATAAACTTTGTTTTGAACAATTTGTACACGCATATTCTGGCAAAATAGTGAGTCAACCTGATGTTTGCAACCCATTTTACTTCTATAATGTGGTGTATTTCTGAGTGAAATAGAGCAAGTGTCTGAGTAAGTGTGTTTCCATTAAAGATTTGCGGCAAACTTTTGCGTTTTTTTTTTTTTTTTATATCGACAAAAAACTATTGCGAAATGACAGCGTTTCCATTAAGCGATGTTATGCGACTAAAACCTCTTTTTTTTTTTCGAGGCGTGAACCGTCCGCCGCGCAGCGGAGGTGTCCTTTACTCCTTTACTCCTTTACTAGGTGTCCTCTATCACTTTTTAATGGACACCCTGCAGCCAATCAGAATCGAGTATTCACCCAGACCATGGTATAAAAAGTGATAGAGGACACCTAGTAAAGGAGTTCTGGTGAAACTGACTGTTTACCGTTCGAAATGAATAAATAAATGCGCTGGCTACATCAGCTGTGAGTAACCATAGCAACAGGCAGTAAACTGAAGGGTTCTACGAGCTGAGCCAAAGAGTATAGAAGCCCAAAGCTGTGTCTGAAATCGCTCCCTATCCACTATATAGTGTACTATTTAGGGTGTCGGCCATTTTGTAGTGGTGTCCGAATTCTGAGTGAACGACATCATTCCCTACATTCGTTCACTACTTTTACCCACAATCCTCTCTGAATTCGAGTGTACATCCGATGTACACTTGCTGAGACACTATTTCCCACAATCCAACACGATAAGGCGATAGAGCGCGAATGAAAAATAAACCAAAATGTCACCATGGCAACGGCGCACGCGAGATAGAAAACAATCATTTATAAGACCAGACGCCTGGTTATTTATTTATATATATACCGTTATATCTATATTTGAATAAACAAATGTGCTGTGTAGTGTTTTGTTCTCTTTTATTTTCACATATAAATGTAAAAAGTAAATAAATATGATAAGCAAGTGTTTTTATTATCTTTTTTTTATCAAATAACGCAATAAACGTGAAAAATACATACATACAATTGTTACATACAATTCATACAGCCAAAAAAGGAAATATTAAAGATGGGTAGGTAATGTTTATGACGAAATTGTCCGAGCTCTCTGGCGCGTGACAATTATGTCAGCGTCCGAATTCGCTCACTCATTTTCGTTCACTCTTTGCTGATGTAGTGCACTCAACTGCCATTCACTATGTAGGGATTAGTGAATGAGTGAACGAGTGAGCGGTTTCAGACACAGCTTGAGGCGAAACTCAATAGAACGCCCCATAGCAACAGTTGCCCCCATGACTTGACGGCGCGGCCGCCATTATGGACTGAAAACTGAAGGAAAACGCCGAAAAATAAAGGGAGTCAATGGCACTGAAAAACTTAAAATAACAAAAACTTAACATAGCTTAATTTTTTCTGGCCGTCATATCTAAATATGAAAACAATTTAAAATACATTAATGAGGATGACCGACGTTAAATGACGTTAAATGACAGAAAATATACGTATATGTGTTGGTTAGGAAAATAGTATTTTGGGACAAAATATTACTATAGAAGTACTATAAGACTACTATAGAAATACTATAGCGGCTCTAGGATATTATAGAGGTATTACAGAACATAACATACTTCTGTGATGTTCTGTATAGCCTCTCTATAATATTTTTAAGCTGCTATAGTAGTCTTATCGTACTTATGTAGTATGTCCCAAATTACTATAGTATTCCTATAAGATTGAGAGGCAGTGTAGAGAAAAACTCTGGTAACCGAGGCACTCCTTAATTAAAATGTCTTTATTGTAAGAATGACATGTCCTAAATGGACAACTTTAAAATGCCCACGCGTAGCGGCATTTTAAAGTTGTCCATTTAGGACATGTCATTCTTACAATAAAGACATTTTAATTAAGGAGTGCCTCGGTTACCAGAGTTTTTCTCTACACTGCCTCTCAAGATGTTCCACCTTGGACCGAAGAGCACCCAAATCAAACTTAAAAGGAATTGAGCACGCCATTCATCTTGAATCTGAACAGTATTCCTATAAGATTACTATAATATTTTGTCCCAAAATACTATAAATATGAAAACAATAATAATAAAAAACATTTATTTTGTCCCAAAATACTATAAGATTCCTTAGTACTTTTTAGTAAGGGTATCCCCACCGAATCGGCTTCATTAGCCTACCACTTACGGTTTGCAAAGATACAATTATAAAATTACTGCAAAACTTTAATCTATCAATATTTATGTTCTATTATGCATTTTCCTTGTTATATGACTAACAGAAATTCATGAAATAATATATGTTCGCTTGTCTATAGGCAGATACACAGTAATTAGATATAAGTAATAAGATATTTATTCAAATGTTGATTTTGAAATTAGTAAACATCACCATATATATGATTTTGAATTTTTTTTTTATAAATGAACATTTCTAAAGACAGTTAATATTTTACACAGTGAACGTTTCAATGGCAAGAAAAAAAAAAAACTATGAATGTCCTATTACAGGCGGAAAGGTACAAAAAAGATGTGCAATCTAGCAGTGCACACATGAACTATTAACACATACTAAAATGGATTTTGCCATTGACTGGCGCTAACGATTCCAGCAGCTTTTAGTCCATAATGGCGGATTCGCCTCCGCAGCGCCATCTACAGACTGTTACCCATAACACAACAGAGTTTCGCCTCTTGGGCTTCTATACTCTTTGGCTGAGCGGACTATAAATATCTTCGGTTGCTAAATAAACCGTCAGGCGTAACCAGGGAAACCAAGTTATTGATTGTAAAAACTTTAGATTTCGATTGTAAAACTAACTAAAATATGAATAATGTTTTAAAAATGTGTTATTTGGCAAGTGACCATGGTATAAGCGGGTTAATGCCCTTCGAGGTGTCCACTGTCAGGTATTAATGGACTTCGGCGGAGGCAACCATTAATGCAGAGGCAACCGTCCGACGTCGTCCATTAATACCTGACAATGGACACCTCGTCGGGCATTAACCCTTACATATATCACAGCCACGTACCGCACTAGACATTATTATTATTATTATTAATGGAAGGAGACGTATGTGTGTTTTCCACGCATTAATGGTAAGGAAAGACCCTAATTATACTTGTGAGTGGCACATATGAGGAGTTTCTGGGTGTTTCTCCCTCAGATCTGCTTCGAGGTCTTGATTGTGGCATTTATTTGAGGTCTAGAATGCAGTATTTCTGTCATTCTTTTGTCTTTTATGAATTTAATAAAGAGCTCTGTCTCGTATTCTGTCCAAACACACCGCGTCGTCTACGTCAGCTGACCTGGAAATGCGTTTCCATTGCAGTTTTGCGAAATATTACTTTTTCGAACTGCCTGAAAAACCTCCTCATGCGAGCGGAAAAACTTTGTTGCGATAAATGGGAGTTTTTGCGCAATTGACGTGTTTCCATTGGGCGTATTTTCAATTCGCAATTTCAATTTGCGCAATTTGAAGGGTAATGGAAACGTGGCTAGTGATGTTTTGTTTAAGGGAACTTGATTGGATGAAGATAAACTAGGGGTTGTGCATCATTCAGAATTTAAAGGGATAGTTCGGCCAAAAATGATATTAAACCCATGATTTACTCACCCTCAAGCCTTCGAGATGCATATGTCAATCATTTTTCAGACGAACACATTTTCAGTTATTTTAGAAAATGTCTTAGATCTTTCAGTGGTTATAGTGTGAAGCTATGGGGTCCACCTCCTTCAAGTCCCAAAAATGTGCATGCATCCTTCACAAAAGTAATCCATCCGGCTCCAGGGGGATAAACAAAGGCCTTCTGAGGGTAATCCGTGCGGTTTTGTCGTAAAAATATACATGTTTAAAACTTTATAAATGAAAATAACTGGCTTCCGGCAACGGTTGACGCGCGTTGACGGAGATGGATGCCGGCGTTGACACATGCATCTCGAACGGCTTAAGGGTGAGTAAATCATGGGTTAAATATCATTTTTGGCCGAACTATCCCTTTAATTAAGATCAACCACTTGGTTGTTTTCCTAATTAGTAGCAAGTAGCATTGGATAAAAGTGTCTGCTAAATGAGTATGAAAGAAGAATGCTTATTAATTTCCAGAGGTGACGAACAGGAACGCAAAATTGCAATGTAACATTTTTGTCAACATAATCTTTTGAATGTTGAATTGGTCGACAAAGGCTTGTCTGAAAGTTAAAAAACTAAAGTTTTAAAAGCCTTGAAGCTTTATATTTCTGAAATGCCATCCGTTTCTTGTTGCCAAATCAATTCCAATTCCATTTTATGCATCCAGAAGGAGCCAGACGTTTTTATTGTCGCTGTTTTCATTGTTTTGGGCAGATAAGCAGAGAAGGTCTGGAATACACAGAGACACGTCTTGGTTTTCAACTGTATGTGTTGAAGTCAGTGCTTTTGGTTTTCACGTGTGTTAATGAGAAACTAATTAAAGATCATTCTGGGAGTTTGTGGATGTACTGTACGGTCACTTTCCTCTGTGTGCCTCGGCTCATAATCCGTCTTGGCGGCGTTTGCGTGTCCTAATCATGTTTATGAATATGTTCTGATGTGGCATCTGTTATAAACGGAAAAGCAGCATATGTCGTGTTTAATCTGTTTACTCGGAAACACTTTATTACCATATATGGTAAACGGTCCAGGAAGTGGGTGTGGCATGAGCGAATGATTATGCAAATGAGTTGCATAAACTGCTTATGTGTAATTGTCAGCTTTACTGGTATCTGGGGGCTTATTTTACATTCAGGACACGTTATTCATAAAAGAACAGAAATCTTGTAGCTGTCAGAGACGGTGGATGGTCTCGTCTTATTTTTTATTTTAGTTGTTATAGCAACCATAGGAATGTTGCAGGAGTGTTTAATGGTAACACTTTACATAGGGACCCAATGCATGCATTAATGAGCAATATTGTTACAGTATTTTATTAATATTTGTTAATGTTAGCTAATAAAAATAAATGTTAGCTTTTTAAGTAATATTAACAGAAGATACACATTTTGGTTTTAATAATGCATTAACCCTTGAAGTCCAGACATATGAAATAATAGTCCAAAAAAAAAAGGGGGCCCAAACTGAGCAAAAATATGCAATTTGGTGCAGATATTGAAGTAATTGTGATTTATCATAGTGGCATCATTCTCTATGCTCTTTTAATTCATATTTTGCTGTCAAACTCAATGCATTGTATTTATTTAGAGCCAGACTCATATCTACAGCTGGCATGTTCAGTCAGTTATGTGGATGTGAATCATCTTATGTGTGGATGTGAATTCATAAAGTCTTGCCTTACGGTCGCCATGATGGTGCTTAATTCTTAATGATGCACCCGGCCTTTAAAATTTTCATCGTCAGAAACCTTTCTCCCCGTCTCACTGGAGCGCTGTATAAAACCAGCACACGGACTGAAGCTGAGCTGGAAGCCGTGTTTGTCCTCCTGCATATGCTCGCAGTCAGACAGCAGGGGATTGTGGGTAATTGCTCTTGCCCAGGGCGATGTGACCAGTGCATCTGTCCTCACTGGTTCTGCTGAACTGGCGCAGGTTAGAGGATCATTTCAAGAGAGTTTAGATGATGCATTATAGTGCCCCTATTATGCTATTTTAAAGGTTTCTAATGTTGTTTTAGAGTCTCCTACAATAGTTTTACATTCAAGGTCAAAAACACTTTAATTTCCTCATAATATACATCAGTCCTTTTATGAAAACGCTCAAAAGATTCAGTCTCTCTAAGCTCCGCCTCTCTGAGAGCTGCTCTGCTCTGATTGGTCAGAAAGCAAACGCTCATTATCATATCTGAATCTCAGCTCTTGATCACAGTGATACGAACAGTAACGATGGCGTGGGTTTCACCGTATCAATCTCAGAAAACAGCGTCTTCTCCACATGAACAACACGAACCAAACTCTCCCAGTCTCAGATACACTACAGTGTTTGAGGGCGGGGCTAAGAGACGCTGCTCAGCCAATCAAGACCACATTATGCAAATTAGTTACAAACCTACGCAGATTGAGCAGGAAGTGAGACTGAAATCAATTCTTTTTTTTTTAGGAGAGAAACTTTTATCTTTGATCTTTGAAACTTTGCAGAGCTTTTACATCCACAAACAGCTTCATTACACACTGCATGAAAGAGAATATCCCCAAAAGCATAATAGAGGCACTTTAAAGCAAGTTTTTGTGACCATTTTACATCCGCTTATATGTATTTTGAGTTGAACCAGTATTTGGCTAGTTAAATAATGCAAGACATGACCTGATTTTATCCATCAAAAGTTGGTTGGATGATGGAAAGTGTTTCTATATGACAATTGGTTGGAAAGTAAGATGGATTTGTGTAGTCAACAGAAAAGGATGGTACATTTTTGATAAAAGATTATAAAGTTATGTAACATGCACTGATTAATTATTCACAATAAGTCCAGGAACACATGAGTTTAGAAAATAAATAGGGTGAATTTTAATTTCATGCTGACTTTAACAACCTAATTCATGTTGTTTTGTTTCCAAAATCAGCTATTTTTCAGTTATCCAGCTTTATGTTCAGATGCAGTTTCCAGTGGAAGCTTGTTTCCGCCACAGAGTGAAAAATCAAAAGGAGGTAAAGGAGTATAAATCTCACAATTCTGACTTTATCTCAGAATTACGTGATATAAAGTCGCAATTGTGTGTTATTAAGTCAGAACTGTGTTATAAAGTCAGAATTATGAGATATAAACTCGCAATTGCGAGAAATATACTTGAAATTCTGACTTTTTTCTCAGAATTGCATGTTTATATCTCGCAATTCTGACTTTATAATACGCAATTGTGTGTTATAAAGTCAGAATTGTGAGATATAAACTATTCTGAGGTAAAAAAAAAAAAAAAAGTCTCTTTTTTCCTTAGAATTGGACTTTATATCTCACAATTCTGACTTTATGACACACAATTGTGACTTTATAACTAGGGTTGCAACTTTATAACTAAGATGGAAACTTTCCATGGGAATTAATGGGAATTTAAGGGAATTAACAGGAATTAGCAGAAGTCAACTAGAGCAGTGCAGCACACTGAACGTTTAGAGAGACGCACATGCTCGCAACGGGGCTTACTTGACAACAAGTTCATATATCAATATTCTAACGAATAGATATAACCTTAAATAATGTATCTATCCGTCTCTTATGTGTACAGTTACTTTCAGAGTGTACACGGACGTGCAAGCGGTTGCCGTGGTAATGAACAGCCTGCTTGTTAAAGCGAATGTATTATCCTGTATCTGAGCCAAAATCACTAAATATGCAGCGCGCGTATTTTTGAATATATTTTTGAATATTTTTTGAATATTTCCAAAATTCCCCAGCTTAACTTCCCATGGAAATTTACCGGAAATTTTCAACCCTATTTATAACACACAATTCTGACTTTATATCACAATTCTGACTTTATAACTCGCAATTGCGACTTTATATCATGCAATTCTAACTTTATATCCCCCAATTGCGTATTATAAAGTCAGAATTGTGAGATATAAACATGCAATTCTGAGAAAAGATGTCAGAATTGCGTGAAATAAAGTCGCAATTCTGAGAAATAAAGTCAGAATTGCGAGATGTAAACTCGTAATTGTGAGATAAAAAGTCGCAATTATCTTTTAAAAGGTTTTATTCTGTGGCGGAAACAAGCTTCCATAGTTTCCAGTGGTTTTTGCACATGCAATGAAAATTCATGCAGTTTCTCGGTTGATTGAAAGCCAGTCACTTCTGATGTCGTGTCAACATGCGCTGGATTACTTCAGAGTCTTCTTGCTGTTTTAACAGTGAAAGCCTCTTTTGTTGCCTGTTTCTTGAGTGTGTGTGTGAACAGTGTTGGGATCGGATCCTCCTGAAGTCTTCATCTGAAAGCCTTTCGGGCGTCAGATCGGGTTTGAGAAAGCAGGGAATAATTTAAGGTGGAGATATGATCTCGTGAGACACGGACGGATTTCCAGGTATTGCATCTTCTGGAGAATCGTAAATCATGTGTGACGTGAGCGTGCGTCTCTCAGAATATCAATCCCACAACGGCACGTCCTTCTTTCTCCTGAAAGTCTTCAGTATTCTCGTCTCGTCCGCCACAGTGGCCGCTGAAGTCTCTCTGTTTCATGTGTAAAGACTCGTTTTCCCTGCGGATGAAGCCGATGCAGTGCCTTTGAGATTATAATGTTTTAGAGGAAGTCTTTGTTCTCATTTTCAAGTTTCCTGCAGAATTCCATAGAAATAAAAATGTAATGCTAGGCAGTGTCGTGCGATAAACATTAACAATGAACATTTACAACAGATCTCATGAAACATGTTGAGAAAGATCATATTTCACCCCAAAGTAACAACAATAAAGTATATTTTGCATAAAGATGTTAATGTTATTTAAGGGCTTAAATGTTGCGGATCATGTAAACTCTAATAATGTTTAACTGTACGAATATAGAGTTTATTTTCCTTAATGCAAAATAAATTTCCCCCCTTTTTTTTTTTTTTTTTTATCTTGAAAATGTATCCGGACATGTTAGATTTGTGTCTTGTATGCATGCAGTGTTATTAAAAAAAAAAAAAAAAAAAATGTTATTGTAGTTTTATTAATATTTTAAATTAGCTTTTATTTTTAGTGTTTGTTAATTTTAGTTACATTTTTTTGAATTTTTTTTTTCTCATTTTATTATTAATATAAATAAAACTTTAGCTTAACTTTATTTTTTTCATTTTTTTCATAACTTAAAACTTATTTCAGTTTCAGATTTCAAATTTTAATTTAGTTTAAGTTTTTCAACTAATATTTATATTTATTCAGCTTTATTTCAAATAACAGAAATATTTTTAATAGTATTAGTTTTGGTTAACGATAATAACCCT
This sequence comes from Rutilus rutilus, assembly GCF_951802725.1. Classification (NCBI taxonomy): domain Eukaryota; kingdom Metazoa; phylum Chordata; class Actinopteri; order Cypriniformes; family Leuciscidae; genus Rutilus; species Rutilus rutilus. Next base: position 36,743,757 of record NC_140224.1, on the reverse strand, counting down.
GTTATGCGAGTCACAAAACGTTAAAATGAATTCGATTATAATGAATTCTGTCATTGCCGTTCAGTTTTGATCTTGGAAATAAAGAGTTATTTTGCATTTTAATTCAGTTTTGTGTAAGGTCCAATACAAACTTTACAACAAAGTTAACATTAGTTAATGTATGAACTAACATGAACTAACAATGAACAATACATTTGTTACTTTATTAATGTTAGTTAATAGAAATCCAGCTGTTCATGTTAGTTCACAGTGCATTAACTAATGTTAACAAATACAACCTTTGATTTTAATAACGTATTAGTAAATGTTGAAATTAATATTAACTAAGATTAATAAATGTATTGTTCATTATAGTTCATGTTAACTAATGAACCGTATTGTTTTTAAGGGCTTTTTTTGGGGGCGGTTGAAACCCTGACTAACATTATAAATGCGATTCAGGGTAAAATATGTCCGTTTTCTTCCGTCAAAGTTGATTATTCTTGATTCCTCTCTCAGATTGAGTCCGGATGGTTATGATGATGTTCTGGACAGGACTGTGTTTAGTTCCCGTGGCGCTGGAAGCGAGTCCCACCTGGAAGCTTTCGGTCTCTCCGTTTATCCTGGCCACGCGATAAGAGCCGGAGGTTGTGTGTGTTCTGCCCTGAGGAGAGCGACACGCGCTCGACTGAAGCAAACGTCCAGTGTCATGGTGCTCATGTGGCCAGGCTGATATGAGACTGCGTTTCGTGAAGAGCCTTAATGCATCTCTGACAGGAGGCAGCGGCGGGTCTTTTATTTCTCGGGTGTTTGTCAGTAAATGGCAGCACTGCAAGAGCGAGAACCAAAATAGTGAAGGAAAAAATTTAATTCTGACAGAGCTCAGTGTTGTGTCTCAGACAGGGGAGCGATGCACACTATTACTCGCTTCTAAAGCCTAGTGAGCCGCCTGTTTAAAGCTGCAGTCCGTAACTTATTTTGGGTTAAAAATTATCCAAAATAAATTGAGCAAGTGCATCACCAGCCAGTGTTCAACTCTCTCTGCTTGCCGTAGCTCGACTCAAACCGGTACGCTCGTAATAATGTTTTTAACTCCAGTGGAACTGGTGGATTTCTGTGGGAAATTCAAGCGTGTCTTTGCGTCATTACGTCACATCTGTCCACATAAAGATTCTTATGTTGGTCAAACTTCCCAAAAGTATAATCTGTGATTGCGAATGCCAGGATCCACACCGGCTGCGACTGACAGCCGCACGTTCTCCTCTAAACATCGGATTCATCCGCGCTGTGCCGAGCCGAGACACAACCCACGTAAAGCTGATCATTCCACGAATAACTGCAATTGCAGATTCCGAACAGAGATGGCGACAAAGAGGAGAAACTACGGACTGCAGCTTTAAACAGCATTTTAGGACATTAAGGCTGTAGCGAAAGACACTGCAATGCATTACAGTGAACAAGCATGTGATGCAGCTTTAGCGTTTGGCCAAACGTCGGTATCTGAGACTTCGCGCATTGCAACACGCTCTGGAAAAAAAGTCAAGAAAAACCTTTACGTTCCACAGAATGTTCTTTACCGTGGAAAAAGGGTCTTTAGCTTATTAAGATTCTCTTCACACTGAACTGTTCAATGACAGTTTTTTTGGTTCTTCAACAAAAACTGGTTCTTCTATGGCATTTCAGCAACAAAAAACAACCTTTTGAACCTTTAGTTGCTCTCATTTTTCATTTTTTTCATTTTTTACCTAAAAATTTTACGTTTTTGTTGTTGTTGAATTTTTTACTCCATCGGAATGGTACGAAACTTAGTAAAGGTTTTGGCACTTGCTGTGTGAACAATCAAGGACATGATTCAAAAAGGTTAAATGGTCCTGAAAGAAATAGTCACACTTGTGTTCCTCGCGGTCAAAAATGAAAACCATCTAGTGGAAGCGTTTGGTACTGCAGCCAAACACAATCTCACCGAAAGCTAATTTTTTGAGATATCAGGCTCAAATTTAAAACACAACTTGTTTAGGTGTAGGGTTTTGATTTTCTTGCAGTTTTAGAGTAAAACGTGTTTTTGAAAATATTTTTTTTTATATATTAAAATTGAAAATAGTATTTTTGTGCATTTTTCAAAACAACAAACATAAAATTCTGTAACTTTTTAAAAACTTTTTTTCACTTCAGCAATAATCTGCCGAGTGTCGTCTTTTAAAAAGAGATCAAACTTCAGTCTTTTGCTCTAAAGCATTCAAGATTTACCACAGTTTGTTTTAATTCAGTTAAATTTATTTTCAGGTCTGTGCTCAAAAAGTGAATAAATGGATTATAAATACAACGTAAATATAATTTAGTTCCATAAAATCCCCCCCCCCCCCCCCCCCCCCAAAAAAAAGTGATAAAAAAAAAAAACATTATCAAACTAAAATATAGTACAATCATGTCATTGAAAAAAAAATCGGTAATTTTTGACCGACACACGAAGAGCACCAGAGCGTTAAGAGGGATAAACCATTGGTAAAAATGTGTATATCTAATTAAAATGTACTTATTTTACCCAATATTTGAATGTGTTTTTGATTCGAGTGAAGTTGTGTGCCTGTGTGTTTCGAATCAGTCACTTCTGAGATGGCTTTTCATTTAGGATGCGGCCTTGTAAAGTAGTTCCCTATGTAGACAGTAACACGACTAGCTAGGGTTTGGAGCAAAGCTAATCTGCTACGAAAATATGCTTTTCTCTGAGAATGAAGCCACAGTAAAGCACTGCAGAGAGAAGCGTTCGGGGATCACAGACTGACAGTGACGTGAAGAGCAATCTGAGGAGCGCTGCGTTTGTGGACGGGTTTCATTACAGAACCGGCGGGGTCATCGGCCTGTCACTCACAGCTCTGATTCTGTCAATCACTGGGAGACACTTCAGATCATCAACCAGGACATCTCACCGGTTTAAGAACAGACCATTTGGGGTTTTTTTACCCTCCGCTTGTGACTATCCAAAACACTCAAGCAATATTTAGAGCTAAATGTAAATTATGTATGTGAATTGCATATAAAATATCCATTACTTGGTGTTTTAAAATGTTTGTATTAGGTAATCCAACAATTTGACGATCACTGTTACATCGATTTTATGATTACTCATTAAAAACATAAGGAAGAAAAATAAATAAATAATAAAATAGAAAATGAAAAAAAAATTATATTAAAAAAAACAAAATTTTTTTTATAATGCATATTTGTCAGTCATATAGGGCCTAAAATTAACACTCGTCAAGCATCAAATGCACGTAAAAATCGGTGTTGGTGAGTGAAACTATCAATCGCCACATGGGCGGTAATATTTTTATGAATTTTAACAATGCAGTGTTGTGAGAAAATAAATGTAGGACCGTTTACGGGGCAGTGCTGCGTCCTCAAGACAGTTTAACCCGGGCAAAATGGAAATATTCAAGCGCTAGACGACGTGAAAGGGAGCTCACTTCATCACTCATGCGCTGTGCACAAACATCTGGAATCCACATCTCAGACAGTGCTCGAATACTGAACTCTTTTACGTCTTCTTGCGCTTGAAAATGCCAGTATTTGCGAGTATCCTCGTAAATATAGTCAGTTATGTCTAAAGTGAACATAAACAGTTGAGAAAGAAAGCGCATGTGTGTCGGTATGTTGGATCCGTGCATTCGCTCTTAAAGTGACAGCAGCCTAATATTCCTGCTGCCGTCTGTCATTAATGTTCATCTAACAACTAAAGATAAAAAGACTGCTCTTGACTGAATAACTTTTGTAACTTTAACAAGGATTAATTTATGTTTAATTTATATAATGAAGACTATGCAGTGTTATATTTGATTACATTTCTGTACCTGAAAAGTTAGAATTTTTACTGGTATCTAAAATGTTGGTGTCCTCATTGCTTGTTTTGGCAACAAAAAAAAAATCCATGTCTAGTAAAAAAACACATTAATGTCCAGTAAAGTAAAAGTTAGTTTTAGGGCCTGACAGCAAACAGGTCAGATTTATGCAATAGAACTAATAATCTGAGTGTGTTTTGAATTCAAAATAACAAAGTTTGTATCTTTGTCATCAATAAATCTAATTTCTTTCAATCTTTAACTAACTGAATATTGCTTGATCTACATCATCGAGCCATATTTTAACCATGTTCACACTTTTGAACGGAATAAATGTAATCGTTTTCACAGCGAGTTTATATAAACGCATTTTAAAAACATGATTATTAAAATAAGTGCAAACGGATAATAATAAACTGTCACGATTTGAGTGCAGAAATCTTACTGGTTTCATACATGAATCAGATTTTATTTTAATGGTTTGTTTCTGTTAAAACTGTAATTTTGAGGGGATTTTTTGCATGCAAAACAGAAATTTAGCCCTGAATATTAATATAACTGTGACTTCAAACACATCTATGTCTCACTATTAAAACATCTACTATGTCGCTCGTAAATTATTTAGTCAGAATAATTTTTTTTATTATTAATTAATGCATGCAAATTATTAACCTGTGCACCAATCTAATCTAAACAATTTTCAAAAAAAAATGTCTTTCATATTTCATTTTCATAAATTACTTCAATATCACATTTTACTTAAAAAAAAAAAAAACACTACAAATAGGTTGAGTTTACAGGTTTATGTGCTGCTCATCTCTGATCACCAAAATTACATATTTAAACGTTTTTTCCTTTTTAAAAAATTCTTTATGCCTTAAAATATCTTGAATGTAACTCGACACCCTTGCATCATTTAGTATTCGCGGTTCTATGAATATGCAAATGAGCCCCGCCTCCACTCACTCACTCACTCAGAGATCCACTGGTTGACGATCACACGTTTATTTTTTTTTACAATTTTTATCTATTTTTAAATAGATGTCAATGAAAAATGAAGCTTTTTTTCCCACATAGTGATACAGTTATTGGTGTAGTCAGCCAAACTTTAACCCTCGGCCGATTAATCAGCAGATGTTCGGACATTGCGCGATTGATCTGGCACCAGCCGTTGAGAAACCCATATTGATCGAGCTCCACTGTCAATCTGTTCTTTGCTTTGGTTTACATTTTGCTCGTTCTCAAGGGCTTTGTCTGTGTCTAATTGAACAGCGCAGCTCCTAAATGCTACAAAATCTCAAATTGATTGTGTTGGCAGAAGCGGCGCGTACGGATGTGTGAATGTCAGATTAGCATGCGTGTGCAGAACCGGCGCAGTGGGAAGCATGCAAATTCTATTGGAAGTAAATTTCAACAGAGCTTCCCAGTAGGATTCGCTCCAGGAGCTCGACAACATCATAATGAGAAATCAGAGCTGAAGTCGCTCTCTGTGTGTCTGATGACACTTCCACTGTTCAGGCTTCAGCGTTTGATGCAGTCTACAGGCTAACTCGCGGATTACAGCTTTCCAGCTTTCCTGCGTGAGCGTTTGAAGCCGTACTGAGAGCATAAGGCTTTGTTAAACATTTTAGACGGTATTTCAAAGTCATCATGTAATCACAATTTACTTTCAGTCATGCTCCTGGTCTCTTTGTGAATTATTAACCTGCACACTTTTTTTTTATTATTATCTTTCATATTTCTTTTTCATTTTCATATATTACTTGTATTATTCCACTTCAATATCACATTTTACTTTGAAAAACACTACAAAGGTTGAGTTTACAGGTTTATGTGCTGCTTGTTGTGTAGAACCAAACTTAAAGTAGTTTGTAGTCAATCATTTTATCTCTTAAAACTCATCTTTGATCACCAAAATGACATATTTAAAAGTTTTTTCCTTGAAAATAAATTTATGTCTTAAAATATCTTGACTGTAACTCGACACCCTCGCCTCATTTAGTATGCGCGGTTCTATGAATATGCAAATGAGCCCCGCCTCCACTCACTCGCTCAGCTCAGAGATCCGCTGGTTGACGATCACACGTTGATCTGATTGGTTACAAGGTAGTTTGTGATGTCTGAAACACCAGCGATTTCAGTGTGTTTGAGACTGTCTTTGGTTCACTGCAGTTTTAAGGAGGAAATACTCAGCAATGGTGTTGACTTATGAATTTACACATGCTTTGTGTTAAAGCGTATTAAAAACACCACATAGACACATAAACAAAGCTGGATTTACACCACAGGGGGACTTTAAGTTACGTTAAATCTTACAGTACATTTTACTGTCGATGAAGAACAAAATCTTTTCTGATGCTTTGTGTGAGAAAAGAAAACTAATTTAAGTCACTATTTGCTGAACATCTCCTCTACTGTACGACACTTTTAAAATGTTCTTGGTCAGTTTTGTGGCTTGAAACTGTTTTAAAAATCTGCATGAAGAGTCTTCAAAAATTCACCTTCAGTGTGAAAAAATAATAAAAAAACTATAATAATGAGTTAATAATGACAGAATGTTAAGTTTTGATTGAACGATTCCTTGAAGCATTTTATTTTATTTTAAATTGCTTTTTTTTTTATGTAAATGTTTATATATATATATATATATATATATATATATATATATATATATATGTATATATATATATATATATTTTTTTTTTTGCCATTGCATTGCTCTCGAGTTGTTTCAGTAATCTGAGGACATCCCTCGGCTCTTATTCTCCCAGATCACATTAATAGATGACAGTTGGAGCTGATGTGAGGCGTAGATCTGTCCTCTTTCATGTGTTTCTGAATTTACATCTCATTTTCTCTCTCTTTCTCCACCCCTGCCTCCCGTCGCTGAAGGAAGTGGAGGTTGGTATCTGTGTGTGTGAGATGTGTGTGTGTGTTCAGACCAATCACTGACATTCAACATTCAGAACTTTGGCTAACGTTCTGACAAGGTTCTCAAAGTTATGAGCAAATGTGACCCTGGATCCCGTCACCAGTCTCGAGTCGCACGGGGATATCTGTGGCAATATCCAACAATACATTGTATGGGTCAAAATTATCCATTTTTCTTTTATGCCGAAAATCATGAGGATATTAAGTAAAGTTCAAGTTCCTTGAAGATATTTAGCAAATATAAAACATGTATTTGTGTGAGTGAATGCAGCACAATCGCCAACATAAATGTAGAACTTTAAAGGAGATTTTCTCAATGTTTAGATATTTTGCATCCTCAGATTCCAGATGTTCAATAGTTGTATCTCGACCAAATATTGTCCTATCCTAACAAACCACACATCAATGGACATCTTATTTATTCAGAAAGCTTATTTATTTTTAAATCATGTGACTGGTTTTGTGGTCCAGGGTCACAAATGTTCTTCCAGGAGCGTTAATAGATTGTTCGTTCAAAGTAATCTGACATTTAATAATGTTCTCAAAACGATAGCACAAAAACATTATTTATACATCATGCATGGAATCTTTTTTTCCCCCCTGAAATATTTCAGTTGGATGTTCGTCAGTCATTTTTAAATATTGCTACTTTTTTAGAATGTTCATTCAAAAGTAACATTCCCTGTAGCGGTTTGCAGATCAAAGCGAATGTTTCCTTTCCATTCGCAGAACTAAGACAGGGTTCATATAGTCATATTTGTTTTTGGGGTTTCAGGGTTATGAATATGTTTCCCTGTTTTGTTCATGTCTGAGTTTCACCTGTTCCTTTGTTCAGTTTCCATGGTTACCGTCATTATTAGTTTATTGGTTTCAGCTGTGTGTCATTTATTAGCTCGTTTCAGTGTGTTAAGTCTCACCCTTGCCTTCACTCTCGGTCCAGTCTGTGTTATGTTGAGATGTGTTCGCACGGCCTGTTTGAGTGCTTTTTCAGTAAGAATGAAACTTATTAGTGTTTTGTGAGAACCTGAGTCTCCTGTCTTCAGCTTCCCTGCATGCATCTTACACATATAAAAGCTGCTTAAAGTGCTTGAATTGGACTTTTTGAAAGTTGAGTCTTGAAAACGGCCATATTTATGAATAGGTACTTGAAAAGCGCTTGAATTATTGAAAGACAATATATGTGAAATAAGTGTTTAATTTCACTCAAAATGAAGCTGCAGCCCGTCTGATATAGATATAGAGGCATCTCGCGTGGCTATGAGTGTGATATTGCTCATGAATATCCAAGTATATGATACAGCTCTCTTTAGGTCAATCATATTTCATGGGGGGTAAATCAGTTTGAATAAGGAAAGCGATATCTTTGTCATAGTATCTTTTCAGTGGTCAGTGTTACTACAGTCATTGCATCTGCTGCAGTTTATTTCTACCATTTTGTTTTATTAGTTTATTTATTTTCTATCTATTTACCTTTTTAGAATCTGAAACCAAAAAAGTAGTGCTTGAAAAGTCCTTAAAAGTCCTGGAATTTTATTTTACAGTATCTGTACGAACCCTGCTAGGAGTAAAAAATTAATAAAACTGGACGTTTTGAACATTCAGAGAACATTAAGAAATAATGGGAGCGCTAGCAAAACATTTTTGGAGCTTTTTCTTGTTAGCTGGGTCTGATCAAACCAATAACACGTGAATCTAAACTCCACAAAGGGAAAATCAACAACGCCCTGATTCATATGCACAGTCGCACATTTCTGTAGTAACTGAATTTTAGAGTGAATATTGTGTATAATAAATGTTCAGAAACTTTATAAGAAACAAGGGAACATTTAAACGATCATGTCTAGATGAGAGGAAAATGCCTGATTTTTAATGCATTCGTCACATATATGAAATATAATGATTTCTCTCCTGTGTTTCTCATCAGGAAGACTACATCCGTACGCTGGAAACTCCACAGGGTTCTGACGAAAGTGAGTGACGTAACACACTCTCCACTGCACTTTATCATGCCAACACCAACATTAAAGAAAAAATATATATTTTTCTCAAAGAAAACGAAGGTCCAATTCTCACTATTAATTAGTTGCTTATTATCATGCATATTACTGAGAAATTGGCTGTTTATTAGTACTTATAAAGCACATATTAATGCAATATTATTCATTACTATATTCTAAATCCCTTAATCACCCAGTTCCTAAACTTAACAACTACCTTCCTACCTTATAAGCAGTAATTAGGAGTTTATTGAGGCAAAAGTCATAGTTTATAGTGAGAATTGGACCAAAAAAAAAAAAAAAAAAAAAAAATTACAGTATTTTATAGTAAACAAAAAAATTCACATTGCTGTTATAAGAAAATTAGTTTTTCAAATAAATCATGACGGTCCTAAAATAGTCTTAATAAATGTTTGCTGCTTTTGTAATGAATGTAATGCTTTTGTAACCGAGGACTCGCTGCTCTGGTGAGTGCGTAAGACATTTCTTTTCTAGCATTTCTCATATTTATCCCGAGACATCTTCATGCTGCTTACAGTGAATATTAAATTCCTTCAAATCCTCAAATCCTCCATTAGTGGAGAACGTCTGCCGTCGGCCATTAACCCTAAACTAGTGATGTCATTCTGACTTAACGACCGGGAGACAATTATACGTTACTGTCTGAAATCCTGTCTAATGTGGCAGTAATTACAGACCCAGCGGGACTGAACACACACACACACACACACACACACACACACACACACACACACACACACACACACACACACACACACACACACACACACACACACACACACACACACAGTGGATCGGAAAAGGCTTTTGTTTGAGACCGCAGATTAGGGGTGAAACTGGGATCTTGATTCATTCCGGAGGTTTTTACCGGCACTGCTTTGCATAATTGAATTCAGTCGCTCCCGTTGGTCAAATGAACCGTGTTTTACCGTGACTCCGACATAATAGTGTTTTAACATTATAAAATTGTGTGCAGCCAGATTTTAGTATGGATAAAATCCCATACATTGGGATTATATGTGACCCTGGATCACGTCACCAGTCTCGAGTCGCACGGGTATATCTGTGGCAATATCCAACACTATGGGTCAAAATTATCCATTTTTCTTATATTGATATTTCTTATGCTGAAAATCATTAGGATATTAAGTAAAGATCATGTTCCATGAAGATATTTAGTAAATTTCCTACCGTAAATATATAAAACATGTATTTCTGTGAGTGAATGCTGCACTATCGACAACATAAATGTAGAACTTTAAAGGAGATTTTCTCAATGTTTAGATTTTTTTGCACCCTCAGATTCCAGATTTTCAATAGTTGTATCTCAGCCAAATATTGTCCTATCATAACAAGCCATACATCAATGGAAAGCTTATTTATTCAGCTTTCAGATGATGTATACATCTCAATTTCATAAAATTGCTCCATGTGACTGGTTTTGTGGTCCAGGGTCACAGATGTCTAATCATCTCATCTGTCGCTGTCACTACAGGCCTTTGGGAATCAGAACGAGAGAAACGCGTGTAGATTCAGAAGGATAGGCAGCTTAGAGCGCTAAATCAAACGCTTTAGACACTTTACACCCTTTTCCTCTGTGGCTCTCGGCTGCTTTCAGAAGGAGCGGCGTGAATTTATGAAGCTTGTGAGTGTGCTACAAATCATAGTGCAGAAATTGCTCATGTTTCTATGGAAACGCCTCCAGCGCCGCTCCGAGCCGAGAGCGAAAGATGGTTCGGCCCGTCTGCGGTCACACAGCCCTGAAGAATCACTGACATTACACACCTCATGGGGTTTGACCATAATAACCCTGGAGAGAGAGAGAGAGAGAGACAGGGAGAGAGAGAGACAGGGAGAGAGAGACAAGGAGAGAGAGAGAGAGGGAGAGGGAGAGAGAGAGAGATCGACTGACAGTGGAATAGAGACATCAGAGCCATGATAGTGATCGTGTTCTGCATCTGAATGTGAATATGTGATCATGTACAGTAAAAAGGTCATTATCCTAAAATAAATGGCAACAGTGTGAACACGGTACTTTAATGTATCACAAAAAAAAAAATTATTTACACTACCGTTCAAAAGTTTGGATCGGTAAGATGGTTTAATGCTTTTTAAAAGATGTCTCTGCATTTATTTGATCAAAAATACAGTAAAATTATGAAATATTTTTACAGTTTAAATCAGCTGTTTTCTATGTGAATATACAGTAAAGTGTAATTTATTCCTGTGATCAAAGCTGAATGTTCAGCATCATTACTCCAGTCTTCAGTGTCACATGATCCTTCACAAATCACTCTAATATGATGATTTGATGATCAAGAAACATTTATGATTATTATCAGTGATGAAAACAGTTAATATTTTTGTGGAAACTGATACATTTTGTTTTTCAGGATTCTTTGATGAATAGAAAGTTAAAAGAAAGAACAGTATCAACTTAAAATAGAAATCATAGTGTGTGTATATATATATATATATATATATATATATATGTGTGTTTATATATAAATAAAACATTTCTTTACAAAAAACTATTTCACTTGCTGAAATAAATTTCAAGTTACAAATTTCAAATAAAGTTTAAGTAGAAGTATTAAAATAACAAACTGAGATAAAAATAGATGTAAAAATAGAAATATAAAAAACTAACGAAAAAGACAAAAGCACATGAAAGTTAGTTAGTCAGTCAGTCAGTCAGTCAGTTAGTTAGTAGTTAGTTAGTCAGTTAGTTAGTCAGTCAGTTAGTTAGTCAGTCAGTAGTTAGTCAGTTAGTTAGTCAGTCAGTTAGTTAGTTAGTTAGTTAGTCAGTTAGTTAGTTAGTTAGTTAGTTAGTTAGTTAGTCAGTCAGTCAGTCAGTAGTTAGTTAGTCAGTCGGTCAGTCAGTAGTTAGTTAGTCAGTCAGTAGTTAGTCAGTCAGTAGTTAGTCAGTTAGTTAGTCAGTGAGTTAGTCAGTTAGTTAGTTAGTTAGTCAGTCAGTAGTTAGTCAGTTAGTTAGTCAGTCAGTAGTTAGTCAGTCAGTAGTTAGTCAGTTAGTAGTTAGTCAGTTAGTTAGTCAGTCAGTAGTTAGTCAGTTAGTTAGTCAGTCAGTCAGTCAGTCAGTCAGTTAGTTAGTTAGTCAGTCAGTCAGTAGTTAGTTAGTCAGTTAGCTAGTTAGTAGTCAGTTAGTCAGTCAGTCAGTAGTTAGTTAGTTAGTTAGTCAGTCAGTCAGTCAGTCAGTCAGTCAGTCAGTAGTTAGTGAGTTAGCTAGTTAGTTAGTCAGTCAGTCAGTAGTTAGTTAGTTAGTTAGTTAGTCAGTAGTTAGTTAGTCAGTTAGTTAGTCAGTTAGTTAGTTAGTTAGTTAGTTAGTTAGTTAGTTAGTTAGTCAGTCAGTAGTCAGTTAGTTAGTCAGTCAGTAGTTAGTCAGTTAGTAGTTAGTCAGTTAGTTAGTCAGTCAGTAGTTAGTCAGTCAGTCAGTCAGTCAGTCAGTAGTTAGTTAGTCAGTTAGCTAGTTAGTAGTCAGTTAGTCAGTCAGTAGTTAGTCAGTCAGTCAGTCAGTCAGTCAGTCAGTAGTTAGTTAGTTAGTTAGTTAGTTAGTTAGTTAGTTAGTTAGTTAGTCAGTCAGTCAGTCAGTCAGTCAGTCAGTAGTTACCGAGTTAGCTAGTTAGTTAGTTAGTCAGTAGTTAGTTAGTTAGTCAGTCAGTCAGTAGTTAGTTAGTTAGTCAGTTAGTTAGTTAGTTAGTTAGTCAGTCAGTAGTCAGTTAGTTAGTCAGTTAGTAGTTAGTCAGTTAGTTAGTCAGTAGTTAGTCAGTTAATTAGTCAGTCAGTCAGTCAGTCAGTCAGTTAGTTAGTTAGTCAGTCAGTAGTTAGTCAGTTAGCTAGTTAGTAGTCAGTAGTCAGTCAGTAGTTAGTCAGTCAGTCAGTCAGTCAGTCAGTCAGTAGTTAGTCAGTCAGTCAGTCAGTCAGTCAGTCAGTCAGTCAGTCAGTCAGTCAGTCAGTAGTTAGTGAGTTAGCTACTGAAAATATCATGGACCTTCATTGGTAAAAAGACGTGGAAACTCTCTATGATACTGAATGATGTCATATTAATTTCTTATAGTATTTACATTCCATTGAATAATATGAAATAACTGCTGTACTATTTCAGATAATACCATGACACCGTTAACATCCCGTCAGATTTGCAGTTTGTTCATCTCTGAATAATCTGAATAATTGTCAGTCGTCATGGTCCACATTTTCCTGTTTTCTCAGTGAGTCATATCCTTTCTCCTGGGAAAGGATGATCCCGTCTCTCTGGTTCTGATTCATGTTGGTGTGTGTTGTTCTGTCTTTGGTCTTGTTTATCAGTGTACCGACACACACACAACACAGATGGGATATTCTCCAGCTGGATCCCTTCTTCTTTATCCTGGGCTGAGGTTTCTTTCTCTCCTCGAGTCTAGTTTTGAATTATTCATAACGAGTGCCGGGATAAAAAGAGATTCAGCTCATTTTCCATAAATGAGCTTATAAAATTAGCTTTTTGTGCTTTATTTAGATGATCGTATCCCTGTAACTTTTATAAGGACACAGTAGCGACCGGGAGCAACCTGTCACTCACATGAGATCCACCAATAGCAAACCACAACCAGCCAATCAATTCCCCACGGACAAAACCAAGCCCCGCCCACATTTGTTCATTTGATATATGGCACAATAGGAAAAAAAACAAGCACAAATTCAGTTTCATGCTGACTTTAAAGGAGTAGTTCACTTAAAAATGAAACTTTCCTGATAATTTAGTCTCCCCAACGTCATCCGAGATGTTTATATTGTTCTTTCTTTAGTTGAAAAGAAATGAAGGTTTCTGAGGAAAACATTCCAGGATTTTCCTCCATAGTGACTTCAATGGGGTCCAACGGGTCGAAGGTCCAGATGTGAGTTTCAGTGCAGCTTCAAAGTCTCGACATGATCCAGCCGAGGAATAGGAGTCTCATCTAGACAAACCAGCGGACATTTTAGAACAGAAATTTAAAAATATATACTTTTTAACCACAAATGCTTGTTTTACACTAGATCTGCGATGCGCCACACATTACGTAATCACGTTGAAAGGTCACGTAGATGGATGTACCGACACAGTGTTTACAAAGCGTTTTTCGCCCTACATTTTTGAACCGGAACACGCGTGACCTTTCAACGTGATTACGTAATGTTAGTTAATACATTAACTAATGTTAACTAATGAACCTTATTCTAAAGGGTTATCCATATAGTTTTATTCCAGGGATTTTCATGATTTTATTTTTCCATGCAAAACACAACGTGCAATAATGAGGTGGGGTAAGATGTGTCAGTGGGTAAACTGTGTCACTCCTCTGTCCTGTATTCGGCTTTACCTTCCTCTGCAGCTCGTCTTCACTGAAGCCCAGCAGCCACAGAGCATTTGTGCTTAAGTATATATATTTTAATTTTTCTTATAAAATGTCCGATGGTTTGTCTAGATGAGACTCTTATTCCTCGGCTGGATCTTGTCGAGACTTTGAAGCTGCACTGAAACTCACATTTGGACCTTCAACCCGTTGGACCCCATTGAAGTCACTATATGGAGGAAAATCCTGGAATGTTTTCCTCAAAAACCTTCATTTCTTTTCCACTGAAGAAACAAAGATATAAACATCTTGGATGACGAGGAGGAGAGTAAATGATCAGGAAATTTGAATTCTGAAGTGAACTGATCCTTTAAGTGCAAACATAGAAAGGAGGATTCGCTAATGGAATCATGCGAATCAAAAAGCCCACAAAACCTGCGTTGAACACAATGTCCTGGCAGATTGGTTCTGATCCGGCATCACTGCGATCCAGACACATGTGTCAGCTCTTTAAGATGCAGAAAGTGCGCTCGTGCTCGCCTGGATATATGCACGTATAAAGCTCTGCTTTCATCTTCATCTGTTGACTAACTGCTGCCATGATCAATAGATGTAAATGAAAACCATGGCTACTTTTGTCCAGCGAAGTGAAATGTGGTTATTCGTATTCACAATTTCTGAATGTAAAAACATTTTAAGAGGCATATTATGCCCTTTTACAAAGTCTTGATGATGTTTTTGGCTCCATGTTTTCATGCTTGAATGTTGATTATTTTTCCATATTCTCCATTGTTGCAGCTCCTCCAGGCTGTTTCCATTATCAGTGTTTCCACATGCAGGGGCGTAGCAGCCATTATAAAAGTGGGGGGGGGGGACAAAAGCTGTATGGTGATGTGACCCAAAGGTGATGTTCATAATAATAAATTCTAGATAGAATAGCAATTGGCATTTTACAGCACCCTAGTGGCAATTTTGGGAACATGCCGTGATAGCTAAGCAACCTATTTTTGTGAAATCATACTCAAAATAAAAAAAAATACTGCAGGACTTGGGACTTTCAGACCACTGTGGACATCTATACTAAATAAAGATATTTTATGATATTTACAATATTTCAGTTACACTACACTTGAACAATAACTTTTATCTTACTTCTTAACAGTTGGACAAAAAAAAAAAGTGTTCAGTGAGTATACAGATTACATCTACAGTAATTTTATACAACAGACATTTTATAAAAATATATCAATAAAACCTAAATCAATGTATTTACAAGGTTTTAATATTATTTTGGTCACCCGACGTCGCAACCGAAATTGAACCAAATATCAACGTCTTATGACGTTGTGTGCCTGATGGGAATAATCTGTTATGTCTCATTTAACAGACGCTTTTATCCAAAGCGACAAGTAGGAGAGCATTTAACACACACTCGGCACAATCCGGCGCGACGTGACGAGGTCCATACGGGTTCTGTTGTCTTTCACGTCGTACTGCGTTACAGTAGGTGTAGCGACTCCAAGCCCTGTTGTCGCTTCCGAGGAGAAGCTGGAGTTCGGTATATCCGTATGACGCGCTGCTTGTTGTTTATCACAGAAGCACAGAGTCCAACCAAATGCGTTTTGTGGCATTTAATTAAAACAAATGTCTTTTGGTTCACATACATAGCAGATGTTAACAGTGTACACGTACTGCATGTAATCCGGTGAAAACGATGTAATTGAACAAACAAACGAACGGTCAACAAAAACTACGGCAACCCCGGCCCCCCTCTCTCCATGACAGATTCCATTCACAAAAGAGATGCGCGCCTTATGAAAACTCCGCCCATGAACACGTGACCTCAAACCCAGCGCGTCACCACCCAGTGATGAGTGACAGCCCACTTAATTATGGCTCCTACACAACCAGCCCCTTAATTATTACACAATAATTATCAACACATCCAATAGTATAAGAGACATAAACAAGGCAAGAATGAACACCACAAATAATTAAATCATCATTAGATGTCCATAATAGTCCAATCTGATATCTTCTTAAGAAAAGTAAAATAAGAATTAATAAGCCACGTCCAAATGAACAACAAAAAAAACTGTTCATGGTCTGTGATAATCCACAAAAAAAAAAAAAAAAAAATGTCCGAGTCTACACTGAGGCCTAGCACTAAATACACCTAATCTGCCTCAGCCTCCTGCAGCAAACAAACTTTGGTGATGGGCCGTTCCAGGCAGCTAGTCCGTGTTTTGATCCTCACCTGGCGAACAAGTCCTTTTCGGTCTGGGAAGGTTTGTATGACTCGTCCAACTAGCCATGAGTTCCGTGGAGCTGTATTATCCATAATAAGGACGAGATCCCCCTCTGTGAGATTTCTCTTTGTTCCAGTCCATTTTTGGCGCTCCTGAAGCTGAGGTAAATACTCCTTAACCCATCTCTTCCAGAACAAGTCTGACATGTATTGGACCTGTTTCCATCTCCTGTACGCATACATGTCTGTGGGTTGAAATACTCCTGGCGGCAGTGATGGGGAATTCTTTAGAAGCAGCAGGTGATTCGGAGTCAATGCTTCCAGATCATTGACATCCATAGAGGCTTTAGTGATTGGCCGACTATTTATGATTGCTTCAGCCTCACACAGTAAAGTTTGTAGTCCTTCCTCATCCAGATTTTGAGTTTTCAAGGTGGAGTTAAGAACTTTGCGCACTGATCTTATGAGCCGCTCCCATGCACCTCCATGATGGGAGCCAGTGGGTGGATTAAAACTCCATCTTATTCCTCTCTGGAGCAAGACATGATTGATCTGTTCCTTATTCCACTGCTCCATAGCACTTCTCAGCTCCCGCTCTGCTCCTATAAAGTTGGTGCCGTTGTCTGAACGAAGCTCTTGAACTTGGCCTCTTCTCGCAAGAAAGCGTCTGAGCGCATTTATAAAAGAGTCCGTATCTAACGAGGGAGCAACTTCAATGTGTATGGCCCTGATGGCCAAGCAGGTAAAAATGACGCCATACCTCTTCACCATGCTCCTTCTGCTCCGTACTTCAAAAGGCCCGAAGTAATCTACACCCACACGAGAGAAGGGTGGCTCATCTGGAACAACTCTTTCATAAGGCAAGTCCGCCATCTGCTGGTGAACTGGCAAAGCATTCAGGCGGCGACAGGTAATACATTTTGACAGCACCTTTCTTATTGCAGTACTGGCTCCGGTTACCCAGTATCGCTCTCTCAACTTTGACAGCATGTGATTACGACCTGCATGTCCCACTTGACGATGTACATGCTGTAGTAGGAGCTCTGTAATATGGAGACCTTTGGCCAGTATGATTGGATGCTTCACTTCCACAGGCATAGAAAGTTTGCTGAGACGCCCTCCAACTCTCAGGACTCCTTCAAGTAACTGTGGGCAGAGCTTACGAAGGTGACTAGTTGCTTTCACTGGCTGCCCCTTTTCCAGACTCGCCAGTTCCTCCGGATATGTTCTTTGCTGGCAGTACCTTATAATGGCCAATTCAGCCTTCTCCATATCCTCTACTTCGAGTATGTGGGCGCCAGTGGTCCTCTTGAATCTTTCCATTTCCTCATCCTCAGAGGATTTCTGCTGCTCTCTCATGATGTCAGATTGTGACAGCACCTGGTATAATTGTTTTCTCTTCCTCATGCAGGACAGAAGCCAGCTTTTTATTCTCAGTATCCACGCCACTGATGTTTTAAGGCGTGTCCAGGAAGAAAAGTACTGGAACAGATATGAAATGGGCTCTTCTTCTGTCTGCACAGCATTTACCACAGCAACCTTTCTCAGCTCGGGATCTTCGGGAGGGAGATGCCCAAGACCTTGAGGACTTACAGGCCACTCACTCTCCGGACGTAAAAGAAAGTGAGGTCCTGACAACCACGTAGCATTTTTGACAAACGCCTCGACTTTTACCCCTCTGGACGCCATGTCTGCTGGATTGCTGCTGGTATCCACATACCTCCATTGAGTAGCACTGGAAGCGTTCAATATCTGTGAGACTCGGTTAGCCACAAACACTTTATACCGTGAAGTCTCATTCCGAATGTATTTAAGGACGGATTCACTATCTGTCCAAAATACTGATTCAACAAGTTCCATCTGTAACTCCTTCTTCCAGAGCACATCCATTCTGCTTGCCATGGTTGCTGCTATGAGTTCCATTCTGGGAATAGTCACTGTTTTACGAGGAGCCACACGGGATTTCCCCATCACGAAAGCAGAGTGCAGCTCTGAATTTGGATTTTTTGATACCAGGTAAGTGACTGTTCCATATCCGTTTTCACTTGCATCACAGAAATGGTGCAACTGTGCAGCACAGACATCTCCAAAGTGTGGTGGTTTCAGACACCGATCCACTTCAAATTTGTCCAGCAGAGGGAGCTGCTGAATTAGCTTGATCCATTGCTTTGCGATGGATTCAGGAACATGATCATCCCATCCTATTTCTCTCCTGCACAGATCTCTCAATATCCTTTTGGCAGTTAGAATCACAGGACTGAGCATCCCAAGGGGATCATATATGGAGGCAATGGTCGAGAGCATTCCTCTTCTGGTGAGTGGTCTTTCCTTGATCTGGACTCTGAACTTAAACGTATCCGATTTAATTGACCATTCAACTCCCAGCACTCTCTCCACTTGCAAAGAATCAAGTTCCATATCCAAAATCTCCGTACCTTTTGCTCTATGATTTTCCGGGATGACATCCAAGACTGCTGCTCTATTGCTCATCCACTTCGTGAGAGTAAATCCTCCTCTGGAACACAGTGAGAACAACTCCTGATACTGTTGCACAGCTTCCTCTTCAGTGGCCACAGACACTAGGCAATCATCAACATAGAAACAATGATAGATCCTTTGTGCAGTTTCTTCTCTGTAAAGATGCCCGTAGTCCTCTGCACACCTTCTGAGGGCATAGTTTGCGCAGCTGGGCGATGACGTGGCCCCAAACAAATGCACTCTCATCCGGTACTCATTAGGTCCTTTCTCCATATCACCATCTTGCCACCAGAGAAACCTGAGCAGATCTCTGTCATTGGGGGTGACCAACACCTGGTGGAACATTGACTCTATGTCAGCCATTATCACCACCGGTTCCTTCCTGAAACGGGTCACCACACCAATCAAGGAGCTGGTTAAGTCTGGGCCTTGTAGGAGGTGAGCGTTTAACGCTGTACCTTGACAGCTTGCTCCACAATCAAACACCACTCTGAGCTTCTTTTTTGTGGGATGATAAACACCGTGGTGTGGGATATACCATACTTTGCCATCGCCACGGTCCAGCTCCTCTTCAGGCACCATCTCTGCATAGCCTTTCACCACCAGCTCATCAATAAAGGTGTTATACTCAGTGAAAAAGGTTGGATCCTTCTGCAGCCTCTTCTTCAACTGAAATAAGCGCTGCACAACCATTTTCCGGTTATTAGGCATTTTGATGCTCATTTGCTTCAATGGTAAGCTGATCTGATAATGCCCATCCACTTGTTTTGTTGTATTTGTCACCTTTTCCAGGAACTTTTGATCGTCTCGTGACAGAGCAGGCATTTCATCCATGGTGCTCTCTGGGAAATCGTTTTTGAATTGCTGCTGCCACAGCTCGTCCAGATTCACGACTGAAACTCGGTTGACAGTTAATTCTGGCTGACTGCAGGCAACCGTCTCTCTGCTTCCTGCACCAAGTGGTCCATTAACAGTCCATCCCAGCCTAGTCCTAGTTGCAAATGGTCCTCCGTTTACACTGCACACCACTTCTAGTGGCTCCAGGGCCCTTGGCACATTTGTCCCAATCAGGAGCTCTATACCAGCATCAATTTGTGGTAAGTGGACGTGCTTCAGGTGAGGCCATTTTTTAATATCCCTTTTTATAGGAATATTTCCTTTATACACTGGCATGGATTCCTGTGTGTACACCTTTGGCAGCTCCAAAAACTCCTCTCCATCCAGTGCAGCAACTTCAAGCCCAGACACCATGTTGCTTCTCACGACCTTCTCCTGCCCCATCGTCCGGAGAAGTATATTTCCTTTTCTTCCTGTCAGGTTGAGCTTGTTTATCAGAGACTCCGTACAAAAGACTGCAGTGCTCCCTTGGTCCAGAAATGCATAAGTTGTGACTATATTGCTTCCTTTCTTTGATTTAACTTGAACGGGCACAATTGGCAGCTTACAATCCTGGTCCCCAGCCCCTGTAAGGCCACTTGATACCAGAGTATTGTCAATAGAGACCTCATCACCCCTTTCAGTCTGCACAACACTATACTCAGTTTCTTTGTGGAGGACAGTAGGGTGTTTAAGGCTACACTTAGTACAGGAAATCCTTTTACGGCAGTGCTTGCTCATGTGTCCTGTACACAAACAACCGAAGCAAATGCCCTTTCCCTTTAGAAAATCAATTTTCTTCTCATGTGCCATCCTTCCCAACTGCATACACATTTCCAGTGCATGTCCTGCTCCACAATAGAGACACGTCTTGTGTTCTGGTGCCTTCACATCCTTGTTTGCAGACTGTGCCTTCTGCCCTGTGGGACCCACTGTAGTGGCAAAGCTGGCTCCCTTAAGGCGAGGTTGTGACTTTGGTTTGAATGCAACTTTACCGGTTATTGTGGGGGGATCTTGAATACTGCCAAAGACTGGATCTGTTAAAATTTTTATTTGTTTTTCGATGAAATCCACAATGTCACTGAACTTTGCTCTCCTTCCCTGACGTTCCTGCAGATCACAAACCCGGCTCCTCCATTTGTCCCTGAGCTTATAAGGAAGCTTTCTTATAACATTCAACATATTTGAGGGCATGTCCCAATCATGCAGGTATTGCACGTCCTCCATAACATTACAACAGCCCCGAAGAAACAGGCTGTAATCCTGTAGTGCTCTTACATCTTCGCTCTTAATGTTGGCCCATGAAAGGGCTTTATCCATATAGGCCGCAGCAACCTTTTGTTCGTTTCCAAAATGCTCCTTCAATAAAGCTTTTGCTCTCATGTATCCATTGTCAGGATTGATATGTTGACAGCTCCTTATCAGTTCTCTAGCATGGCCTTTAGTGTGCTGTTCCATGAAATATAGACGATCTGAATTATTATTCGTATTTCTCTCAACTCCATTTTGAAATGCTTTTATGAAGGTGTGGTACATTAATGGGTCCCCATCAAACACAGGGATCTCTCGCTTTGGCAGAGCGGCGAGACATTGTTGCTGAATTAAAAGAGTTGTTATTTCATTCTGCTTTTTCATAATTCCCAAAACTTCATTGTTATTTATCACATCTTCTTCATTTACTTGTGTGTTTAAAATGGGTCCATGCACAAGCTGTGTGTTGGCCAAATCCGGAGGACGCACTGAACTTTGTCCAGCAGAGGGAGCTGTTGTGTATTTGAGAGAGTATTCTTCGTCATTTTTGGTTGCATTTTGTGTTACATGCATTGCTGGAATAAACTCTCCTGCATGAACATTGAAAGTTTGCCTAGACTCATTCTTTTCAACATAAGAATCCATTCCATTTGAGACACGTGATGCTGCTTTTGACGTTGCTTTTGCATTCGAAACCTTTGATGACTTTCCACTGATAGAACTTCTTGTTTTGAGAATGTTCAATGTTGCCATTTTTTCAGCAATTTCAGTGGTTAATTGCAATTTCTCTTTCCTTTTTCTTA
The DNA here is from genome assembly GCF_951802725.1 of Rutilus rutilus. Lineage (NCBI taxonomy): Eukaryota > Metazoa > Chordata > Actinopteri > Cypriniformes > Leuciscidae > Rutilus > Rutilus rutilus. Next base: position 36,722,007 of record NC_140224.1, on the reverse strand, counting down.
ATCTTTCTTCTTCTTCTTCCAGTGAGTGTCTTTCTTCCAATAACTTTTGTCGAGCACCCAAAGCAGCAAGCTCTGCTTCAGTCTTTAAACGTGCAGAAGAAGTGGTAGACAGTGAGATACATGTTCCAATGTTTGAAGCACTGTCTGAAGGTTTCAGTTCATCAGCAGTTTCCTTTGTGTTCAAACAATGTTCGATTACTCCATTTGTTTCATTTGTTTGAGCCAAGGATGACTTTCCGTTTGTTTCAAACAAACCCTTGTCACTTACATCGGGTTCACTTTCATCGAGCCACTTTTGAACATCATTTTTAAATGTTTCACTGTATGTCATTATGCTCGAAAACCACTCAATTTGTTGTGCAGTTTTATCCTTTGGAAATAAGGGCAACACTTCCTCGTGAGCAATGATGGCCTTTTCACTCAATTCATTCAATGCTCCAAGAGATTCCTTTACTTGAAACACATTTTCCTTTTTATGCATCATTACTTTCATTTCAGGTATTAAGGCTTTCATTTTACTCACAAAACCTTTGCGTTCATGTTGTAATTTTTCCAGCTTTAGGAGAAACGCTTTTTCAGTAAGTTTACTTTGCCTTTTAGGCTTTGCACCTGGAAATGAGGCCGCACCATTTATTTCACTCATTTTCCCTTTATTTCTTTCAGTGAACCTTTGCATTTATACATCCAGCTACAACAAATACGTCATTTTCATTTCAACCAAGCAGCATTGTCATTTCCCATGAAACTCCATCTGAACATCGCATTATTTAATCCACATTACATAAGCGTCAATAGCAGCGAAAATCCACTTTTACACACGGGCATCCAACAAGTATCCTTTCATCCAAATGCTCCAATCGTAAATACTTCATGTATTATTGCAATAAGGATTCCATATCCACATACAAACTACCACAGGTAAGCTTACCTGGCCTCCTCGCGTTTGATGCGGCTCTTTGCCTGCGCGTAGATCACTGATGCACTTACTTGTCGCGTTCAGAGTGGATTGATATTGCGAGCGATGGCTTTCGGCAAATGCTCTGCTTTTGTTGACTTAATGTAGCGACTCCAAGCCCTGTTGTCGCTTCCGAGGAGAAGCTGGAGTTCGGTATATCCGTATGACGCGCTGCTTGTTGTTTATCACAGAAGCACAGAGTCCAACCAAATGCGTTTTGTGGCATTTAATTAAAACAAATGTCTTTTGGTTCACATACATAGCAGATGTTAACAGTGTACACGTACTGCATGTAATCCGGTGAAAACGATGTAATTGAACAAACAAACGAACGGTCAACAAAAACTACGGCAACCCCGGCCCCCCTCTCTCCATGACAGATTCCATTCACAAAAGAGATGCGCGCCTTATGAAAACTCCGCCCATGAACACGTGACCTCAAACCCAGCGCGTCACCACCCAGTGATGAGTGACAGCCCACTTAATTATGGCTCCTACAGTAGGTTAAATCATAACAAGGAAACTTTACTCGTGATTCATGTCATCGCGACATACTGTAACACATACTTACAGTGTGTGTTTGAAAAAAGGATGTAATTTTTTCTGGGGTGCATTTTACCCCAGACGGCCAAACAGCAAAGTGACTAAACGAACGAAAATTCGCAAGAGCAACAACAAGAGATTTGAAGCTCCAAGAGATGATTCGCGCTGTGATTGGCTGAATGTTAGTTCACTCAAGTCTAAGTAACAAATCAGAGAACACGGGCGGAAATATTGGCGCTGGGTCAAAAAAAAATGCGCGGGACAGAATCACCTGTTTCTAAAAGTGTTGCTACGCCCCTGTCCACATGTTTTGCGCAAAACTTTTGCGATATTTTCTTTTGCGAAATGACGACGTTTCCATTAACTGATGTTCCATCTGTCCAAACATACCGCATCATCTACGTCAGGTGACTGTAAATGCGCAAAAACTGTTTCCATTGGACCACCTCATACGAGCGTAAAAACTTTTTAGCGATATATTTAGCAAAACTCTCATTATCATGTTTCCATTGGGTGTTTTTTCAATTCGCAATTTCAATTCGCGCAATTTGACGGGTAATGGAACGCAGCTAGTAACGCTCTGTTTATTTCCTGTCTCTATGAAACCCCTCCTTCTGAAAAGCACACTGTGCTCTGATTGGTCGGCTGGAGTAGTGTGTTGTGATTGGTCGAGCACTTCGAGTGTGTTTGGGAAATGTCCCGCCCCTTACCATAACCGCCAGTTTAACACACTACTAACTAACTCAACCAGGCCCCGCCCCTTTATTCTGCGTATGAATTATTATAATGAGGAATATTGTGACGTGTTCGTTCCCGGAAGAAACTCAAGACTACAATGGAGGCGTTTCAGGAGTTCAGAAACACTGACACTGATATAGAGAAGAACTCCTGAAACATTTCTCATGCTCAAACACCAACATTACACACTCAAGAAAGATGAACATGTGCAGGATCTCACTGTCTGCTTTTGCAGGTCTGGATACTACGAAGGATCCGTGTCAGAAGGTGAGATGCAGTCGTCATAAAGTGTGTGTGGCTCAGGGCTACCAGAGAGCCATGTGTGTTAACCGCAAGAAACTGGAGCACAGGTGAGTCTCGCTCACATCGGCTCAATCGTACGCTCAGAGTTTAGTTAAAGCCTGACATTTCAAAAATAATACTCAAAATACTCAAATTAGATTTTTATATGCAATGGCAGTTTATTGAACATTTTGACAAAATATCACAAAAGTTTGCATTTGTGTTTTTTTGTTCATTGACTTTTATGACTCATATAATATGATATAGTGAAAATGTGGAGGAAAAACAGCTCAGTTTTATTCAGAGACTCAAACTGAGAGATCATATAAAGATCTAGAAATATCTTATAATCTCTTTAAAAGCTCATATCTTGATGGATCAACTTATCGCTGATATTTTAGTATAATTGTACAAACGTCCTCCTTCAACTCGTGCTTAATGTGTCTTTCTGCTGTCAAATCTGCTCTGATTATGTTTGATATTATTATTAATAATAATAAGATGAACACTTCCTGGACTGAAGCAACTGAGCTTCAAGACTTTTACTGAATAAAACAGTCTAAACTATCAGTCAGATACA
>NC_140224.1:36696409-36708909 GCF_951802725.1 Rutilus rutilus | reverse complement strand
CAAAGCGTGTTTTACATCAGTGTGTGTTTGATTAACACTGGCTTCTGTTTTATTTAGACTTGGACTTGAATGCGTTTAAAAAGAAATGATGTAAATGTTTGAATTGCTTTATTTTTCATATTGCATGATGTTCACAAAATAAAAAGCTCTTTTATTGGCTCTTTCTCTGTGCAATAAGAGTAAAACCGTGATGTCTAATGTTGAGATAGTGGCTCTATGGCTGACGTCGGCTCCCCTGAATCTGTGAAATAAAGTGTTGTAAATAATTGAAAGGTCTCTCTGGTACATAATCAGCTGTGTGGTTGTGTGTGAAAGACATTTCTGATGTAGCCAGACATCTTAAGGAGCTCCAGAGGAGAAATACCTCACGATGCAGCGCGTTCATTGACGGAGCTTGACGAAGCCTCTGACAATCAATATCTGGCAGCGTTGAACGGAATTAATATACAGCATTCTCAAAGTCACTGAAAGCACAAGCCATGACCGTGTTTCTGCTTTACTCAGCGTCAGGTAAAAATCTAAGATCGTGTGTCATGGGAATATATCATTTATGCATCAAAAATACTACACTTTCATTCATTACACTTGAAATGCACAGTGCATTGTGGGATACTGTATTCCATGCAATGTAGCAGATATTCAATGCATATAGTAATTTGCATGCTATAAAGCTGGACTAGTAAGAGTAGTATGTATTTACGTTCATGCATTTGGCAGATGCTTTTCTCCAAAGCAAACTGGCATTGCATTGCAGGTTTTTAATTTCATGCATTCAGATATTGAACATGTTTGATTCATGCATTCCCTGGGAATCGACCTCATGACCTGCTTTACAGAGACCAGAAGACTTTCAGCATAGTGCCGTGCAAGTGTTTCAAACACTCATACATTCACATTTTACAGCATGCACCGCTTTAAACCGTAGCCTATACAACACCTTGAGGCTTAAGCACACATTTATAGCCAATGTGACTGAACATACACTCTTTATTCTGAAGACTGGTGTTTGCCACGATGCTGCTTATTTCTGCTTTGTCACCATTTTCACCAGATTTGATAATAAAGCTGTGTTGGAAACACCGTCTGTGACACTGAGTCTGAATAATCTGTGAGATCTGGAAATCACTGCTGCCTCCTGGTGTTTTGCAGTGGAACTTAACACTGCTGATGTTGCAGAAAAATAGCCTCACAGAAACACGTCTGTCTGCAAAAACACCTAGTTTGTTGAAATCTAGCTTTCAGCATTTCATTTGTGTTGGTGTGCATGAGTTAAATGAACTGCTTTTTATCATTCTAGTAGAAAACCCAGGATTTACAGGTTTATCTACTCCTGTGATTAATGTTTATAGGCCTAAAGGTCTATATGTATGCCTCATAAATGTGTAGAATTGAGAAACCCTTGTAATTAGCGCCACCAGTGGCCGTTAAGTGAAACTGCAGCAGCACTTCCGGCACGTGCTCGTGCTTGTACTCATGAACACAACACACACACACACACACAAGATACTGAATGTGATTCAAGACCCTGATATACTCATGGTGAAGTGCTTTTTCTTTCTTCACTTAGAAGTAAAAAGAAATTGTGAATACCTTTACATCGATATACTGTTAACGAGCGACGGTTATGTGAATCTGTGCTTTCCTCTCAATAACAAACGGTGAGAAAACAGCAGTTCAGAAAGCTTCTCATATGTTTGTCGACAGATGAGGTAATTCAAATTACACTGTTATGATAGTTTAGTTATAAAAGTATACTTGACACTATAGACCAGTGGTTCTCAAACCTGTCCTGGCGTACCCCCAACACTGCACGTTTTCTTTGTCTCCCTAATAAAACACACCTGATTCAACTCATCAGCTCATTCACCCATGTTATAATGAGCTGATGAGTTGAATCAGGTGTGTTTGATTAGGGCGACAAAGAAAACGTGCAGTGTTGGGGGTACGCCAGGACAGGTTTGAGAACCACTGCTATAGACGATATAGATCTGACTGTGAGACTATATTGTTTGAATTAAACCCCTTTCTTTGACATTACAGTACAGAATGGCTCTTTTGGCGTTATCCTGAACATTGTTTTAAGCATTTGTTTCGTTTTAAAGGGGTCCTGCAATGCCCTTTTCACAAGATGTAAAATAAGTCTCTGATGTCCCCAGAGTGTGTGTGTGAAGTTTCAGCTCAAAAATCCCCACAGATATTTTTATATAACATGTAAAAATTGTCACTTTTTGAGGGTGAGCAAAAACGCACCGTTTTTTGTGCCTGTCCCTTTAAATGCAAATGAGCTGCTGCTCCCGGCACAGGGGGCGGAGCTTCAACAGCTTGCACTCACACACACATGCACTGAAAATTTAAAAAACCTTTAGCCTTTTATGTTCAAACCGGATTCAGACAAAGATGGAGAGACTCAAGAAGAAGTGACAACATGTAGAAGCAACAGGACATTTCTGAATGGTTAGTTGATGAATTTATGAAGCTGATGTGTAGTTATCTTCTAGTCATTGATTAGCATATTCTGTCTTAGTGTTGCACGGTGTACCGATACTTCAAAAGTATCGCGATACTCGGAAATTAAAAACGTCACGATACCTAAATTTATCAGTATCGATACTTAAAAAAAAAAAAAAAAAACGCCTCCCTATCTGGACGTCTGGGTTTTTTTCCCGAGGCACGCAGCAAAGAAGCTGCCACTGTCATGTGTCATGTGACAAAACACTACAGCGAGATGGCTGCATGTGCGAGCACCTCTATGGCGAGCACAAGTGGTCCACATCGTAGAAAAAGATGACGCGAGGAGTGACATATGGAAGTACGTTGCCTACCTTGCTCTGTTGCACCGTGCACCGATACTTCAAAAGTAAATCGGAAATTAAAAACGTCACGATTCCTAAATGTATTAGTATCGATACTTCTAAGAATGACCGCGTTCCAGATTTGTAAGGCCGGCGACACACTGGCTGGCCCATGCGTGGCGTGTCCGTTTTTATTTCGGCCTGCGAAATAAAATATTTAACTGCCTGCGTGACACACGCGTCTCAGGCGCAGCTCGAGACGCGCGGAAAACCCATGCATGCCAGAAATAGAACCGACGCCTATTTTTCACGCGACACGCAATGCGTTTCCAGGCAAAATATAATAGGGAAAGATGTTTCTATGTCATTTTGACACGAATACATATTAATAAATTACATTTTTGATGTTTGAAAGTCTCTAGGTTTTGACATAAATACAATATAAATGTAATTTAAAAAAATATTATTGATTTTCAAATATTGCACCTCTCAATACAGAACGAAATATTCTGTGGCCTATTTTGCCGTCAAGTGCATCAACACTGCCGACGTTGTCTTTGCTGCTATATATTTATGTTTAACATGAAGTATAGGCCTTCCACAACTCTCTCCCCATATGTCAAATATATCACCAATGAGGCTTATCATATGTTACCAATATTAAACATTGTTTAATATAATCGCTGTTCATATTTTTATTCAAAGTTCAGAATCAAGATAAAGTTATTACTGGTAACTCTAATGTTTCTTATGATAACTGAGATAATGCTGCTAAATTTATTTATTTATTTTTACCTTGAATGTCATTGCTCTAATTTATTTCTTATATTTTGATATTTCATATTTTGTTCAAATGTTTAATATATCTGCTGTTCATATGTTCATTTATTAGTGTGTTAAATGATTAGAATGTTGTCCCGGTTTTAAAATAAAGCACAGCAATGATATTTGAGAGTGTTTCTCCCTTTTCAGGAAAAGTATCGAAAAAGTATCGAAATCGCAATACTTGACTTGGTATCGGTATCGAAACAATAATTTTGGTATCGTGACAACACTATTCTGTCTTGATAATCTATAAATCGTGTTCAGGGGGCGGGGTTTATGTAAATTCTTGGGTTAATTATGTCACTAAACGGAGGAATGTCGTGTAGTTCTGTTTGTTGTAGTCCTTAAAAAGCGATTTCTTTAAAAGCAAATATCTTACTTTGCTTTGAACTTTGAGCGTTGTAACTTTGCAGATGTTGTTTATGCTCAAACAGCAACATTACACACTAACTAAAGCTAGAAAAGTCAAATCATAATCAACCACCCCTTTAATGTGTCATGTCGTTCTCTGGAGCGCGCGTAAACGTCACATCCGTTTGATTTTCCCGGTAAAAACGTCCCGTGTCCTTCACGTAAAATTCCGTCTACAGGCTTTCATAGACAACCTATGGAGTCAGGTAAGGTCTTGTTTTTTTAAAAGTTTCGTTACAAGCACATATTGGCTAAAAAGAAGCAATTAATACACTAAAATTCTTACATTTAATTTCCCATTCTAGCTTTAATTGCATTCTGGTTCAGTATTCCCCCCCCCCCCCCCCCCCCCCCCCCCCACTTTGTTTAGATATATTTTAACACTTGTTTATATGATTGTCTTCATATATTGGATGATTGATTTATGTATTTTAATTTGTAGTGGCATTACAAAATACTTTCAGGGTCCTTGCTGGAGCTCGACAGCCCTGGTCATTTTCACTGTATTGAAAAGAGCATCTTGAAAATCATCTTGCTCATGTTTCAGAAAGTAAATCATACAGGTTTGGACAACATGAGGGTGAGTAAATGACAGATTTGTTTTCTACTAAAGATAGTGTGTGAATGATCAGTTTCAGAGGGTTTACTAGATTTCGAGATATTGAATGACAACTGCAGAAACATTCTTCAAAATATTAATAGTTTATAGATGTTTACAGTCTGTTAGGATGGATTCCTGTACACTCAAGTCAAGGCTATGGACAATAAAAACACATATACTCCATTATACAATATTTACAAATTTGCAAAAAATGATCATGTGTCTCTGCCATAGGCGTTCTCATATCAGACCTTCATCTGATGATCAACAAACACCAACAGCATCTGATATGAACATTATCTACACAAACACTGTACAGGAGAATATATTACAATATACTGTACACCTCAAACCACTGATCAGATCAGCTTTTTATCATTTGTATAACATCTATAGATGAAAGGATGCTAAATAATACAACAACACTCAGTTTAAAAACTTCAGAAAAAGCAGCAGGAACTGAAACATCACACATGTGCTTGTACTTTGATCATTGTTTAAAAACCAATGGCTTGATTCCACTTTGCATCCACATTCGCAGGCCTTTAATACAGTAACAGCACGTGCTTCTGCGTTTAAAGCTGCAGTGTGTAAATCGCAGTCTGTTCAGAAGTGCAGAAATGACACCCTCCACCTTTAACATGCAGAATTGAGACTAAAAACGACAAAACCGATCAGTAATATCCACTAAAACAAGTCAAACATCTCTTATTGCTGATGATCGCGGAGCAGACTGGTCCGAGATCAGTCGATGTACTGCGAGAGCCATCGGAAACCTTCCCCGTAGCCCTGCTTCTTCAACACACTGCACATGAACACCTCCAGCGGCCGCGCGTTCAGGTCCTTCAGCGACACGCTGCCCTGCTAACACAACATGCTACATATCAGGCTACATACAGACATGTGGAAGCTTGTCACCGCCACAGATTAGAAAATAAAAAAGATAATTGCGACCTTTTTATCTCACAATTCTGTTATAAAGTCAGAATTGTGTGATGTAAAGTCGCAATTGTGTGATATAAAGTCAAAATAGCGTGATATAAAGTCAGAATTGTGTGATATAAAGTCAGAATTGTGTGATATAAAGTCGCAATTGTGTGATATAAAGTCAAAATAGCGTGATATAAAGTCATAATTGTGATATAAAGTCATAATTGGGTGATAAAAATTCACAATTGTGTTATAAAGTCAGAATTGTGTGATATTAAGTCGCAATTGTGTTGTAAAGTCAGAATTGCATGATATAAAGCCGCAATTGTGTGATATAAAGTCAAAATAGCGTGATATAAAGTCAGAATTGTGATATAAAGTCATAATTGAGTGATATTAAGTCGCAATTGTGTTATAAAGTCAGAATTGCATGATATAAAGTCAAAATAGCGTGATATAAAGTCAGAATTGTGTGATATAAAGTCAGAATTGCATGATATAAAGTCAAAATAGCGTGATATAAAGTCAGAATTGTGTGATATAAAGTCAGAATTGTGTGATATAAAGTCAAAATAGCGTGATATAAAGTCATAATTGTGATATAAAGTCATAATTGGGTGATAAAAATTCACAATTGTGTTATAAAGTCAATTGTGTGATATTAAGTCGCAATTGTGTTGTAAAGTCAGAATTGCATGATATAAAGCCGCAATTGTGTGATATAAAGTCAAAATAGCGTGATATAAAGTCAGAATTGTGATATAAAGTCAGAATTGAGTGATATTAAGTCGCAATTGTGTTATAAAGTCAGAATTGCATGATATAAAGCCGCAATTGTGTGATATAAAGTCAAAATAGCGTGATATAAAGTCAGAATTGTGTGATATAAAGTCAGAATTGTGTGATATAAAGTCGCAATTGTGTGATATAAAGTCAAAATAGCGTGATATAAAGTCATAATTGTGTGATATAAAGTCAGAATTGTGTGATATAAAGTCAAAATAGCGTGATATAAAGTCATAATTGTGATATAAAGTCATAATTGGGTGATAAAAATTCACAATTGTGTTATAAAGTCAGAATTGTGTGATATTAAGTCGCAATTGTGTTGTAAAGTCAGAATTGCATGATATAAAGCCGCAATTGTGTGATATAAAGTCAAAATAGCGTGATATAAAGTCAGAATAGCGTGATATAAAGTCAGAATTGTGTGATATAAAGTCAGAATTGTGTGATATAAAGTCGCAATTGTGTGATATAAAGTCAAAATAGCGTGATATAAAGTCAGAATTGTGTGATATAAAGTCAGAATTGTGTGATATAAAGTCAAAATAGCGTGATATAAAGTCATAATTGTGATATAAAGTCATAATTGGGTGATAAAAATTCACAATTGTGTTATAAAGTCAGAATTGTGTGATATTAAGTCGCAATTGTGTTGTAAAGTCAGAATTGCATGATATAAAGCCGCAATTGTGTGATATAAAGTCAAAATAGCGTGATATAAAGTCAGAATTGTGTGATATAAAGTCGCAATTGTGTGATATAAAGTCAAAATAGCGTGATATAAAGTCATAATTGTGATATAAAGTCATAATTGGGTGATAAAAATTCACAATTGTGTTATAAAGTCAGAATTGTGTGATATTAAGTCGCAATTGTGTTGTAAAGTCAGAATTGCATGATATAAAGCCGCAATTGTGTGATATAAAGTCAAAATAGCGTGATATAAAGTCAGAATTGTGATATAAAGTCATAATTGAGTGATATTAAGTCGCAATTGTGTTATAAAGTCAGAATTGCATGATATAAAGCCGCAATTGTGTGATATAAAGTCAAAATAGCGTGATATAAAGTCAGAATTGTGATATAAAGTCAGAATTGTGATATAAAGTCGGAATTGGGTGATAAAAATTCACAATTGTGATATAAAGTCAGAATTGCATGATATAAAGTCGCAATTGTGTGATATAAAGTCAAAATAGCGTGATATAAAGTCAGAATTGTGATATAAAGTCATAATTGTGTGATATAAAGTCAAAATAGCGTTATATAAAGTCGCAATTGTGATATCAAGTCAGAATTGTGTGATATTAGGCCTAAGTCGCAATTGTGTTATAAAGTCAGAATTGTGTGATATTAAGTCGCAATTGTGTTGTAAAGTCAGAATTGCATGATATAAAGTCGCAATTGTGTGATATAGTCAAAATAGCGTGATATAAAGTCAGAATTGTGTTATAAAGTCATAATTGTGTGATATAAAGTCGCAATTGTGTGATATAAAGTCAAAATAGCGTTATATAAAGTCGCAATTGTGATATCAAGTCAGAATTGTGTGATATTAGGCCTAAGTCGCAATTGTGTTATAAAGTCAGAATTGTGTGATATTAAGTCGCAATTGTGTTGTAAAGTCAGAATTGCATGATATAAAGTTGCAATTGTTTGATATAAAGTCAAAATAGCGTGATATAAAGTCAGAATTGTGTGATAAAAATTCACAATTGTGTTATAAAGTCATAATTGTGTGATATAAAGTCGCAATTGTGAGTTATAAAGTCAGAATTGCGTGATATAAAGTCGCAATTGTGTTATGAAGTCAGAATTAACATTGAATCAACAGAGAATCACTATCATTAAAGTTGCAGTATTCGATTTCTGAGAAATGGATTACAGAGCAAAACAAAAAACACTTGTAGCCAATCAGCAGTAAGGGGGCGTGTCCACTCATGAGGAGGGAGGAGCCTGTGTCGCATGTGCTTGTGAATTTGGGGGCGGAGCTATCAAGATAAGGGTGTGTCCTTTTGTGTTTGTTTCGGTGATTTCAAGTATTGTGTACAGTTTGAGCTTCATCATCTGCGCTGATCAGTTTAATCACATGACTGGAATATTATTGAGGGCAGTTTTGGAGAGGAGAGAGAGAAGCTTCTTCAACATCTCTGAGAGAACTGGCAGAGATTGAGTCTTGGGTTTTAAGAATTGATATTGATATTTTCAACCCAGCCCTACATGTCATCTTGCTGAATCCTCCATTGGTGTGATTAGTCTGTGATTGTCTGACACTGACCTTCCCAGTGGTTTGTCCTTCCAGAGTGAACACCTCTCGTAGTCTCATCTCACTCACGGCCTCGGGTCGGTCGATCTTATTACCCAACACCAGAACCGGCACGCTGGAGATCGTCTCGTCCGACAGCAGAGCCTGAACACACACACAGATTCACCTCAAACTCGCTTATTAAACACTCATTATACACACAAGGCTTGTTTTGGAGAGCACCTCAAACTCACGGTCACTGAGAGCCACGACGGCTGGAGGAGCGAAGACTAGTTTTAGATTCGACATTCGCAAAATGGGTTTATAGGTTTTCTTTGCATGGCACAAAGCGAAACTTTTAAAAAGGAAACCAACATTCATTAGGCTATGACTCAGTTTGACTGATTTATAGAGCTAATGAAATTGATATTCAGACTCAGATTGCTTCACTTAGTGCCATGTCAGCATTCAAGGCTATTTTCATGGCAAAAATTCAATTACAAAAATACAAATATCATATAAATACAATAAAAACCAAACAAACAAAAACAACAAGATTTTTTTAATTATCATATATGATAAAAAATCCGAAACCTTTTCAGGCATAATCTTACTCAATAAGTCCTTAAGCGAGGTAACTTCATAAAAGAGCATTCTACTTGTATTAAGTCCAGGACAATCTAATGAAATATGTTTAACAGTCAGTGGGAATCTTACAAAACATGCATAAAGTTGGGGCTTCACCTTTAAGCAAAAAAGCATGGGTCAAACTTGTATGACCCATTCGGATATTTATTTAAAAAACGTGCCGTGCACAGAAAACCTATTCACGCAATCTCAACTTGACTATATGATGACAACTGAGAATATAATAGGCATTTCACGAATGTCAAATATAAAACTACCTTAACCGCATTGTGAAGACTTGCGTCGAGTTCCACCTTAAGAGTTCCACCTTAACTAGTGCGGTTCAGTTCGTTTTATATTTGACAAATGCCCATTATATGCTCCGTTTCTATAGGGTTTCTTTGCATGGCACAAAGCAAAACTTTTAAAAATGAAACCAACAGTATGTTTAAACACTCATACAGTACAAGGCTTGTTTGCATTACTGTCGTTGTCAGTTGTTTGACTGATTTATAGGGCTAATGAAATTGATATGAAAAAACGTGCCGTGCAAAGAAAACTTGTTCATGCATTTCCAAGTGTGGCTTGAATATGTGATGGAAATGCGAATGTCAAACATAAAACTACCGCAACCGCACTGCGAAGACTTACGTCGAGTTCCACCTTGGATTCGGCGAGGCGCTCGTGATCGGCGCAGTCCACGAGGAACACCACCGCGTTGACGGCGGGCAGGTAGTTCTTCCACACTCTCCGTGCTGGAGACGAACAGATCATCAATATATCGACTTATCGCACCGTATATATGGACATGAGTCACATGACCGAGATACATCGCCGGTTTGGTGATGCGATATATTACACAGTGAGTTTGCGTGCATGATTGTTTACATGAAAATGATTTTCACAAACATTTTTTCCTATCGCACTGCCTCTGTGGGGCTGTAGGGTTTACCAGGCCACACACACACACACACACACACACACACACACTCTCACAGACACACTCTCTCACACATACACACACACACACACACACACACACACACACACACACACACACACACACACACTCACACTCTCTCACAGACACACTCTCTCACACATACACACACACACACACACACACACACACACACTCACTCAGAGACACACACACACACACACACACACACACACACACACTCACTCACTCACTCACTCACTCACTCAGACACACACACACACTCACTCACTCACTCAGACACACACACACACTCACTCTAACTCATTCACTCACACACACTCACTCTAACTCATTCACTCACACACACTCACTCTCACTCACACACACATACACACTCACACACACACTAACTCACACACACACACACACACACACACACACACACACACACACACACTCTCTCACACACACCCACACTCACAGACACACACACACACACACACACACACACACACACACACACACTCTCACTCACACTCACAGACACACTCTCTCACACACACCCACACTCACAGACACACACACACACTCACTCACTCACACACACTCACCCCGAGTGTGGGGGAAAAAATCAGTTTGCCATCAGTTGTAACTTGTCAGAAGATTAATATCTTTATATTTTATCTTTATCATAATATCCTTTCAGCGTCTGACGGTGTTTCCCAGGACTGAGTCAGAGCCGATCAATCATTCAATCATTCAATCATTAAATCATTAAATCAGTGCCACTGATCTCTACGAAGAGAGACATCATCTCTAGTGTCACCAGCTGATGCGCTGATCCTCAGTTCAGTCGTTAACTAACGCTATTGTGAAGTGTGACTTTCTCATCCGTGTTTCACAGAAAAAGTTAAACCGTACAGGTTCTGAGAGACATAAACGATGACAGATTTAATGATGATGACATCATATGCATGACAGATTTTAACAGTTGAATAAAAGCACAAGAACTGATTCTGATTCGTGGGTCTGACCTTGAACGTGCCCGCCCAGATCAAACGTGGTGAACGTCATTCCGGCGATGGTCAGCTCCTCTGACGCTGCCACAAAACACACACAGGATCATCAACCGTGAGCAATGCCTGATGGGAAACATTAATCTGACAGGTGTGTTCAGTAGCTCTTACTGGGGTGCAGCGTGGGCACGTGCTGTCCTAATCGGTCGTCTTTGAGCATGTGCAGGAGAGTCGTTTTCCCAGCATTGTCCAGCCCAAGAAAAACCAGCTTCCCAGACTTCTTATACAGACCTGCAAAAAACACAAAGACTTAGAATATATCAAACTATATATATATATATATATATATACACACAGGGCCTACGATTGACACTCGTGACAAATGTGAGTAAAGATCGGCGTTAGTGAGTATATGATGCGGTGTCACTCGCCAGTTGGCCGTTAACATTTTTATAAATTCTAACAACGCACAAATGCTAAACGTTTTAAGCCTTGCCAATTTAAATATTCAAGCGCAAAAAGACGCGAATACTAAACTGAACTCTCTTATACATCTTCTTGCACTTGAGATGACAAATTCTCTCAAAATTATGTCAAAACATCACAAGTAAACATAGTTTTGTCTAGGGCTGCACGATATTGGGAAAAAAATTACATTGCGAAATTTTTTCCCAACGATATATATCGCGATATTGCGAGCCATCAATCCAGGCTAAAGTCAATAATTACCATTCCATGTTATTAATAATTTCACTAATAAGCAAGCTTCATTACAAGTAACAAAAAGGCCACTTAATATTTTATTCCAGAAACATATTTCTCTCAGAATTCGGTGAACGTTCTACACAGGACCTAACGTTCTTCGGGTTCTAGGACCCGAAAAATTATGTTTTCTGTGCTGATTCAGTGACGCGTTCATGTAAACGGCACCTAGAACCAGCAAAAGTAATGATAAATAATATGTAAAATATTACAGTGAGACATTTTAATTGTTTATTAATAAACAAGTGTTTTCTGTAAAGATGAAGTTGACAATTACTGACTCGCGATCTTCGCAGCAGTGATCGGGAGAAATGCACTTTTCATACAGATAAAAAAAAAATTTAATGGTTCTTCTGTAGATAATAGTTATATTTCTATTTTTTTTATTATTATTGTTATTTTTAGGTGTGTGAGGCGAGTAGACTACCTTTTATGCTGAGTTTCGGTTCATGGATGATAGCTTAATCTCCAGTTCAGGCGCTGGCTGCTATATTTAATTTTTAGGCTAGGCCCTATTTATTAAATCCAGAAAATTGGATAATGAAATACTGATTAAAATTAA
>NC_140224.1:36681409-36691409 GCF_951802725.1 Rutilus rutilus | reverse complement strand
ATCAATCGCACGTACTGTAATAAAACTCTCATCTCTGCCTTAATCAACCTTTAAGTGGATTTAAATTTGACAAGCCCAAAATTACCTGGTTGACATTTCAAACACGACGGATGCTGATGGTTGCCATGGTGATGGTGCATAAAGTCCAGAATAACATCATCATGTCAGAAACGATCAACTGTTGAACCACGATCAGGTATACTTGTAGTTACAAATTAATCTAATATGCTACAATTAGATGTTCCTTTAACATACAAATTACCATAGACGAGGAAGAAAAAATATGTATCCTATTTTAGTAAAAGTTCTTTGTATTGTAAGAACACAGAGAGTTTGTAAAGTCACATCATTTTATTCTGATTCACAGTTTGCATTAAAAGGTCCACATGTTCATACAGTATTATATGCACAGACTCTCTAACATCCCAACTTTTCTTAGACCTCTACAACTTTATAAATCAACCCTATACAGCGTTTATCAGTAGCTAATACAATATATAGCAGACATATTGATGGATTCGTCCTAGTTCCCGTCACAGTCCGCTGATGATCTTCTGTGTCTGTTTAGTAATAGAACCATTTATCAACTAGAAAGAGAGAGAAAAAAATGTAATTATTTATTCATATGAAGCGTCTGACAGAATCCATATAGAACTTTTACTTCTAAGAATGTGTGGAATGATGGTGAAAGATTTCCAGGCCTATAAATTCATTTTTGTTACAAACTTTATTAGCGTCAACCATATTAGCGTCACAGTCCTGAATGCTTGAATCTGATTGGTTGACGAACGTTCTAAGGAAACGCACGGCTAAAGTAGTTCCAGCCGGTCTTGACCGCATTACAGTTCCATATCACTTCGCCACATGATTTCGGTTATTTCAAAGGTCTTTACAACTGACAACAACAACAAAATAACCGAAACCCACAACGACAGTGACCAAGCGAATAAATATGATGAACAATAGGATAAAAAAAGGACAAATTATTTTCATGTTTTGTGCCACAAAATTACTTTTTATTATGTACAGAAAGCACATACTCTCTTTCTCCCGCTCAAACACACACACACACACACACACACACACACACACACACACACACACACACACACACAGTAGCCTACTGTTGAGAGAAGCACAGACTGAGGTAATTTACACTCGCTTAATCTCCCTCTCTAATAACTGCAATACTCTACCATCTCTATCAGTGGCTGAAGCTTAAAATGTAATTTTGGTATTAGCAAAGGAGGTTTGGGATGAGATGCGTAAGAAAGTAGTCCTCCGCTTCGCGTCGTGGCCGCATTACCACCTCGGATGTGCATTATATTCTAATGATCCAACGGCCCGTCGTCAATTGTTACATACATAAAGACTTATTTTACAGTTACTATCATCTGTTGATCAGAAGGCAGTGCTCAAATCCCTAGTTTTCTGCCGTGGATGATCAGACTGCAGGACGGATCACTCACCTGAGCTGGGCACGGGCTCTGGCTCACCGTAAGGACGAGCCTGGGAACACAAGGCAGATTATTATTTCCTACAGGAATAACTCAACACAAATGACGATAGAGTGATGATGATGACGTCGAAACCGCCACTGCTTCACTCGGGATTTTCAATTTACGAGTAAAATAAAGTCTGTGTTTAGCATAACTTGTCGATACTTTGACATTAACATAAATTACACACAACCATATCGAAAACACGATTTTTAAAAGCTGTTATGTTTATTTAAAAATACAAATATATATGTTTCTAATACAGTAAGTAAGAACATTTGGGGTGCGAGTATGCAAACGTTCAAGTATCATCAACGTCTGTTTACCACAGACTTTATTTTACTCAGAAATCTAAAGTCCCCATGAAAACCCAAGTTTTGTTAGCCTTACTGCTATCTATAAGCTAGTGCTCCAAAACAATGACAAAATACGCATTTAGAAGATATAAGCATTTAAAACTTAGTCAATCATTTTGATGACATCACTCTGCACTTCAGTTTCTCTCATCAAATTTTCTGTCCAATCAAATGCCCGCTAGAATCTGAAGCTCCGCCCCAACACTATAAATAGACGCTGAAGGGCTGAAATCAGTCACTTGTTCACACATTTACTGTTTTCTACATGCATTCTGAATGGTGCACCATATAGGGGGATAGGAATAGATTCAGACAGTGTGAATATGCTTTCCATTGTGGCGTATGAAGTCTGGTTTCACGTTAGTGTCACGCGAACCTCCGGTCCAGAGACACGATAGAGTCGAGTCGCCACAGAACACGTATCGGGTATGTAAACCTATATTTTAAAGCGATATGGAGGAGATTAGCAGGAGAAACGCTTAGAGATTAGGAGGAAAATGCAGCTTTACCGAGATCAACGGCTCTGGCCGAGCTGTGATATAAACCAAACGCTATTGGCTGTTTTTAAAAAGGGGGAGGAGCTGTCCGATATGCCCCGCCCATTTCTTCCGGTTTCAGTGGAAATGACGTCAACGCATTGAATAATGCTTTTCAACAAGGCAGTTCAGTGGGACTTTAAAAACCTATAAAGGTGAATCTTGAGGGAACCAGAGGCGGGTTTTGACTCTATTTTCTATTCATCGTTTACTTTCTGTGTTTCAGTGCAGAATCTCAAGGAGAAGAACCTGCTCACAAACATCTCTGGACAAACCAGGCGAGTGACGGTCGACATTTCACCAAATAATGATGAACACGTGCAATTGTTTCCTTAACCAGCTGTTTTTGACTTGATTTAACACATTAAAAATGACTTGGCTGGTATAAATGAGGTTGATTTAGAAATATTAAATCATATTTTTGCCTTGAATAGAACCAGTTAATTTAGTTAATTCCCAACCCCCCCCCAGTGAATTCATACAAAATTATCTTATGACTTCAGGAATATATTGCGGCAGAAGTGTGTTAAGACTTTAAATGAGACTTTAACGAGTCTCTTATGATGATTTATTCTCTTTTTTCGACTTCTACTGTTTAATTCGACACGATGGCGAGTAAATGACTGACATTTAATTTTTGGGTGAGACTTTAATCAGACCATTGACGAGACTATTAGACTCTCACCGCACTCTTCAGTCAAAGTGATTTTTAAATAATTTGCAATTGCATGATAATTAAATCCAAACAGACCCCAGGCAATTATAATCGTGTGTGTGTGTGTGACAGAAGAGTTGATAGAAAACACTCACCGAGTCGACAATGGCCTTGGCTTCGGTGCCGGATACGCAGAAGGGACTGTCGGAGACACAGGTGTTCACACTGCAATTGAAACAGAAGCGTAACATTGAAATATGATCAAACCAAATTTTCAATCTGTCTAAGAGTCACTGAAGGTGATGTTAACTAAACCAACCCAGATGATCAGCTGTCGAAGTCTAATATCTGATCTCACAGTCTAACACCTTCGGAAAGCTGGACGACACGATTCTCAATCATAGAGCTTTCATCCTCAAATGCATGCTTCATATTGAATACCTGTTGCGTGAAGCCCAAATGGCCAAAAGCAATACATTAAAGTGGTGCCTATACGTTTGTCAAGTGTATATTAAATGGAAAAGCCATAATAACTGCCTTCCTTTTATTGAATCCTTCACATTTGGACCTGAAATGCTCCCTATATGTAGACAATATGCTTTAAAACAAAGCTTCCAAAAGGAGGTTTCAGTGAACAGTTCCGAAAATAAATAAAAAATTTCCAAAAAATTTTCTTTTGTGGAATGGAAAGATTCCATGGATTATCATTGTCTTTCTTTATTGCTATATCAAGAAAAAAAAAATGTATTTTCTTTTTTCAAAAATTTATTTGAGGTTTATTTTCACTCAAAAAATGAATTCATTACTTGATTTAAATGAAGTGAACATTTTATGCATTTCATTCAAACGAGATCAGTTTAGTTGGATCAACACAATTTAGTTGAATTAGGTCACATTAATTGACTTGATTGCGTGTAATTTACTGCCTGACACATTAACACTGTTTTCTCTCCATATTGATCCTCCAGCCTCAGACACATTCACCGAAGAGGACGTGTTTCGCAGGCATGATCGCGGCCGCAGAGAACGACTCCTATAGAATAAAGCTACATTCACAACACGTAGGAGTCTCTGTGTGTGAGCTCAGACGGACGGCCTGGAGAATGTGAGTGAGTGAATGTGAGAGGCTTGTCAATTACATCTGTCCTCTTTTATCAGGCAAAAGAGAACATCTCGAACCCTGTCTAGAAATAAACATCACTTGTCATTGGGTGATATGTTCGGTTTTTAGTGCGCCATCACCGAGATTGAACAGAATGACTCATCTGAGCAGTTCTGTGTTGATTATAGTTTGAGCTAAAGTTAAATTATAGACCGACTGCGTGCCGTCTCACCAGTTCAGTTCTCCAGCGTCTGTTTTCCTGGAGATTAGAGCTTTCCAGAAGCTATGAGTGTCCTTGATTGTTTTAATGGCAAAATCCTGCAGACCATAAATGAGAAAAGACATTTTTAAAACATTATATATTGGCTACATATTTTTTGCATTAAAAATAACCTAAAATTAATCATTTAAAACAGGTATAATATATTTGATAAAGCATTTAAAAATGAAAAAAATATTTAGTGTATTTACTAAAGATTAACATTTTAAAACATTTAAGAACTTGTATACTGTATTTGCTCATTTTAAAAGCATCTAAAAATAAAAAATGTTTTTATTATTTATTCAATTTAGTGTATTTACTTAAAATAAAATTTTTAAAACATAGAGAAAATATATAGGCTAGTATATTTGCTAATTATTAAATATTTTAAAATAAAAAATATAGTACATTTACTAAATATATTTTCAAAAATATTCAAAAATATAGTATATTTGCTCATTTTAAAATGTATTCATTATATTTACTTAAAATATAGAAAATATATAGCTGGTATTTAGAAAAATAATATATTTACTAAAATTTTATATTTTAAAATATAAAAAAATATAGCCTAATATATTTGCTCATTTTTAAAGCATTTAAAAATAATATTTAGTATAATTATAAAAAAAATAAACATTTAAGAAAACACAAATTCTAAAAGCATTTGAAACCAAAAATGATTTTATATATTTACTAAAACCTTTTTTTTTAAGATACAGTATATTTGCTAAATAAAAAAAAATAAAAAAAACAGTTTAAAACATTAAAATAAAAGCATTAACATCCTCTAAATAGAATATTCTGCCAGTTTTAAGGTGTTCTTTGTGAAACATGCTAATTTCAAATCTGTAATAAAAATGTCTTGATTATTAGCCATCACGGAGAAGTGAAATGTCATCTCCTGTCTTACCCTGTTCTTAAATTCACCATTGAAGGCAAACTGGTTTTCCGGCTTCCCATCAGGCACTTTATACATCTTGAACCAATCAAGTGTGGCCTGCAGGAATCCAGGCTTGAGTCTGCGCACGTCCTCGATGTCTGTGAACAACAGAACTCGCTGAGATTTGACATCACACGCATTATTACAGATGCAGGAGGTAAAAGTCTCAAACCGTTGAAGTCTTCAGCCTCTGGGTCCTCCACGTTTATAACAATGACTTTCCAGTCGGTTTCTCCTTCGTCTATGAGCGCCAGCGTCCCCAACACCTTCACACGGATGACTTCCCCT
The DNA here is from genome assembly GCF_951802725.1 of Rutilus rutilus. NCBI lineage: Eukaryota > Metazoa > Chordata > Actinopteri > Cypriniformes > Leuciscidae > Rutilus > Rutilus rutilus. The sequence continues at coordinate 36,685,768 of NC_140224.1, read as the reverse complement.
CGAGAGCAAACCTGCACGCAGACACACACGAGGACGAGCAGGCATGCTTACTTCAGTACTTCACTTTTTGTTAATCGTTTTGATTGAGAATGATTCCCAAATGCATCTTTCAGATCAAAATGAATTTTCTCACAAATCAAACGTCACTGTGTCTCAACAGCAACTTTTACTCTACAAAAGATCCGTTTCCAGCTGATAAAACCCTTCCGAGAGCAAAGCAGACCTTTAGAAATGGAAAAGTCACAACTATAGAAATTACTTTTAAGATTGTAAGTTTATTAAGTTTAATTTCCATTACTTGTGCTTTAATTAATTTGGTATCTGATGTTGATTTAATTTTATTTATAACTTTCATAATTTATCAGATTGAAAGTGTTATTTACTGTCGTTATAATTATTTAATTTAGTATGTGATGTTGATTTAATTAAATTTAAAATTTTATATATAAAGTACATAATAAACATTTAAGTGTGTTATTTACTATTATATATATTTAATTTAGTATCTGATGTTGATTTAATTTCAATTTGTAATTAAATATAAATAATATTTAAATAAGTGTATTATTTACCATTATAATTATTTTTTAATTTAGTATCTGATGTTGATTTCATTTCATTTTTAATTTCATATATAAAGTATATAATAAACATTTAATAATATAATATTTTATATATATATATATATATATATATAATTATTATAAAATTATTATAATTATTTAATTTAGTATCTGATGTTGATTTAAAAAAAAATATATATATATTTTTTAAAATATTTATTTATATTATTTATATATTAATATATATTATTTACTAATATTATATATATATATATATATATATATATATATATATATATATATAATAAGTGTGTTATTTAATATTATTATAATAAAAAAATATATAATTTAAATATTTAAATAAGTTTGTTATTTACCATTATAATTATTTTTTATTTCAGTATCTGATGTTGATTTAATTTAATTTTGTAATTATATATATACATATTTTTTTTATATATATTTTTTAATATATTTATTTATATTATTTATATATTAATATATATTATTTACTAATATTATAGGCCTATATATATATATATATAATAAGTGTGTTATTTACTATTATTATAATAAAAAAATATATATAATTTAAATATTTAAATAAGAGTGTAATTTACCATTATAATTATTTTTTATTTCAGTATCTGATGTTGATTTAATTTAATTTTGTAATTATATATATATATATATGACAGGACATCAGTTCCAAGGGTTGAATGACTTTCTTTACCTTATTCCCAATGTCACAGATATCGATGGGATCATTATCGCCACAGCATCCCGTGTCTCCGTCCCGGTGTCCCGGATCCTCCCATGTCTGGACAAGATGAGAAATAAACTGTCCATTAATTCAGTATTTCTGAGCGTGTCACTCATGCGAATGCACACACTGATGTGCCTGAGGCGAGCTCTGCCGGCGCTGATAACGTTCCCTCAGTAACGCCTCGGGACAAATCTTTCTGCCTGCCATCTAAATGTGCATGAAATTTCTCTCTCTAAACTCGCTCATGCATGAAGTTCTCTTTTCCCTGGAGCTTTTCCGCACTTTATATTCTGCATGCTTCACTTGCGTCTGGAAGAGCCTTTGGACGTGAACGCAAACCTGAGGAATCGCTCCGTAGTTCCAGATGTAGCCCTTGTGAGGAAAGACGTTGCTAACATAGCGTAGGTTCCCCTTCTTCACGTCCTGCTTCAGTGGATTGAGGGGATCTTTAGTGGCGATCTGGAGAAACGAGAGCAACATTTCAGAATTAACTCCACTTTGATGTTCTTCTCCCATACAATGTCAAACAGAATGTAAACACTGCTCAGAAATTAGATGGTGGTTTATACTGTCAACACATTGTGGGTCAAATATGGACAAACACAAACGTTGGGTTAAAAATGTAATAAAAATAAATTAACCCAACGGCTGGATTTTCGTCCATATTTTCGTCCATAACTTGAAGCCCTTTCACACAGAGATTCCGGTGTTGTGCCGAATTTCGACCCCCTGCCAAATTATTACCCCCCTCATTGAAGTCAGTACCTGATTGCCTAATCCTAACCCCACCCCTAATCCTAACCCCTCCCCTAATCCTAACCCCACCCCTAATCCTAACCCCGCCCCCACAACTAATCCTAAACCTACCAATACTAGGGGGGGGGTAATAATTTGGCGGGGGTCGAAATTCGGCACAACACCATCAATCCCGGGTCGTGTTTGCGTTCACACAGAACGTTCTGGCAATTTGCCGGGATCATCAGTAGCACCTCACTGCAGTACACAAGATCCAGGGGGCGGAGTTGGATCCAGATATAAGGGGTGGAGATTGGTAGGTTTAGGGGTGGGTTTAGGGATCAGGGGGTGGAGATTGGTAGGTTTAGGGGTGGGTTTAGGGATCAGGGGGTGGAGATTGGTAGGTTTAGGGGTGGGTTTAGGGATCAGGGCGTGGAGATTGGTAGGTTTAGGGATCCGGATCCAACTCCTCCCCCTGGATTTCGTGTTCTGCAGTGAGGACCATCTCGGGATCATCGCGCTGTGTGAAAGGGGCTATATAGAACCACACTGAACAGGGCGTTTTCACACCTGAGAGTCCGCACCAAAGTTCATGTTTTGATACACTATATACATTCGGTTAGTTTTGGTTTGGTTTCTCATTGCGATTATGCGAGCGCACTAAAGAACTTTACATGACGTACTCGCGTCCTGTCGTCATCATCTCTGTGGGCTGCATCTTGACATTGATTGGTTTGTAAACGGACGTGCGTCTGACGTCAGCGAGTTGTCAAGTCGGCGGGAAACTTTGACTGAATGAACAGACGCATATCGTTGCAACTATACAGTTATTATTACGGCATTACTCCCTGCAGCGCCAGCTATACTCGAGGCTAGTTCACATTCGCCAAATTAACGTCCTCGTTGTGCGAACATTTTAGTGTCGCCGGCAGGACGCAGGACAAATGTGTGTGTGTGTGTGTGTGTGTGTGTGTGTGTGTGTGCGCACTGGAAGAAACGCTGTGGGCAGGACTGACAGATCTGCACATAAATATTCTTCTTCAGTGGTTTAGGCGACGCGGGAACCAGCGGGACTTCCTGTAAATGTTCTGAAAGTCCGAACCAAACAGAAAATGCTTTCACACTAGAAACGAACCAAACCTTTGCTCAGTTTGATCCGGACTGAGACCTGTTCTTTTCGGGTGCTTCACACCGTCCTCATTTCGGTTCGGTTGAATCGCACTAGAGTTTGTTTTCCTCATTGGTGCGGTTCGTTTGGGCAGGTGTGAATGCGGCAATCGGACTCAGGTGTGCACCAAAAGTGGACCAAACAAGTGACGTTTTGAAAAGACCTCTGGAGCGGTTCGTTTGTGGTGAGAACGTGATCCGACCTCGAACAGAACCAACTGCCAAAGAACTGCGCATTTTTGGACTAAACCAGTTGCCGTAGTCAGCTCTGCTTATGCATTATGGGATGAGGAGAAATGTTTGTTGACAGTTTGCACTTTAAGCATGGCAGCTCGTGGACAAACCTGGAGTTGTGAGGAGAGCCTGAAAGAAACTATTAACTTTATTTTCGAGCCGCATCCTCGCTTCATTCTCAAACATTATTGTTTGTCTAAAGTGGTGTAGACAAACTGTATAATAAAACATGACCAGGGATACAACCAGCGGCGTGTTGTCTGCCGGATTTTCCACCTCTTTGTTTACTTCCGGGAGTTCTGTTGGAATTTTCCCGAACTAAATGTGTTCAAGACACATCTGGCCAACGAGTGATGTGGATGTTGTCACGTGACTGCATTTTGGTTCGTTTTATCAACTCATAAACTGATCCGGACCAGAGCGATCAGTGTGGTGTGAAAAGGAACCAAAACGCCTGAAAAATGCTACAAAGTATAATTTTTTGCCCTTGGTCTGGACCAAATGAACCGAACTACAGATGTGAAAGCACCCTTCGTCGGACCAAATTTGGTCTGTTTGGTGCGGACCGTTACCCTGGTAATCCAGAGTTCTCGCGAGAGCACAAGTTGAATTTGCTCAGCGAGTTACTCTGGTGTCGAGTAATGATGCTCATTAAATATGCCCCTCGATCTAAGCTGCACCAATCACATCGGGTTATCTGATATAGGCGGAGCTAAACAGATGACGACAGCGCTGCGATGTCGAAGTCATTAGTAAACATTGCAAGATGGCTATGGATGAACACCAGTTGTTTGAAACGGCTTTGGCCGCTACAATGATTGAGTTAGACTTGGCTTTTTATCTAAAACAGGAACAGAAGACGGCGCTCGAATCCTTCCTTTGCAAGAAGGACGT
>NC_140224.1:36636409-36676409 GCF_951802725.1 Rutilus rutilus | reverse complement strand
GCGATCCCTCGCTCAACACATCACCGTGTGTGAGAGGAGGACGCTCTGTGATCTCCAAGAACACACACACACACACAGTCTCCGAGAGCAGCGGGAGGGATACACGGGAGTTTAGTGCAAAGCCAATTAACCCCGGATTACCCAGAGTGCTCCTGCTGGTGTCCGTATGATTTCGCCAGGACTCTTTGATAAGGTGCTTATAGAAACATTATAGATAGTAACACAGACTATAAATAAACAGGCAGGGAAAGTTTTTCTTCATTAGTGTGCAGTGAAGTCTGTTTGTCTATCTGTCTATATATCCTGTCTGTCTATATATCTATTTATCCTGTCTGTCTGTCTATATATCTATATATCCTGTCTGTCTATCTATCTGTCTATATATCCTGTCTGTCTGTCTGTCTATATATCTATTTATCCTGTCTGTTTGTCTTTATATCTGTATATCCTGTCTGTCTGTCTATCTATCTGTCTATATATCCTGTCTGTTTGTCTTTATATCTATATATCCTGTCTGTCTATCTATCTGTCTATATATCCTGTCTGTTTGTCTTTATATCTATATATCCTGTCTGTCTATCTATCTGCCTATATATCCTGTCTGTCTATCTGTCTGTATATCCTGTCTGTTTGTCTGTCTATATATCCTGTCTGTTTGTCTTTATATCTATATATCCTGTCTGTTTATCTGTCTATATATCCTGTCTGTTTGTCTTTATATCTATATATTCTGTCTGTCTGTCTGTCTGTCTGTCTATATATCCTGTCTGTTTGTCTTTATATCTATATATCCTGTCTGTCTATATATCTGTCTATATATCCTGTCTGTTTGTCTTTATATCTATATATTCTGTCTGTCTGTCTGTCTATCTGTCTATATATCCTGTCTGTTTGTCTTTATATCTATATATCCTGTCTGTCTGTCTATCTGTCTATATATACTGTCTGTCTATATATCCTGTCTGTTTGTCTTTATATCTATATATTCTGTCTGTCTGTCTGTCTATCTGTCTATATATCCTGTCTGTTTGTCTTTATATCTATATATCCTGTCTGTCTATCTGTCTATATATCCTGTCTGTTTGTCTTTATATCTATATATTCTGTCTGTCTGTCTATCTGTCTATATATCCTGTCTGTTTGTCTTTATATCTATATATTCTGTCTGTCTGTCTGTCTGTCTATATATCCTGTCTGTTTGTCTTTATATCTATATATTCTGTCTGTCTGTCTATCTGTCTATATATCCTGTCTGTTTGTCTTTATATCTATATATTCTGTCTGTCTGTCTGTCTATCTGTCTATATATCCTGTCTGTTTGTCTTTATATCTATATATTCTGTCTGTCTGTCTGTCTGTCTATATATCCTGTCTGTTTGTCTTTATATCTATATATCCTGTCTGTCTATCTGTCTATATATCCTGTCTGTTTGTCTTTATATCTATATATCCTGTCTGTCTATCTGTCTATATATCCTGTCTATCTGTCTATATATCCTGTCTGTTTGTCTTTATATCTATATATTCTGTCTGTCTATCTGTCTATATATCCTGTCTGTTTGTCTTTATATCTATATATCCTGTCTGTTTGTCTTTATATCTATATATCCTGTCTGTCTATCTGTCTATATATCCTGTCTGTCTGTCTGTCTATCTGTCTATATATCCTGTCTGTCTATCTATCTGTCTATATATCCTGTCTGTTTGTCTTTATATCTATATATTCTGTCTGTCTGTCTATATATCCTGTCTGTTTGTCTTTATATCTATATATCCTGTCTGTTTGTCTTTATATCTATATATTCTGTCTATCTGTCTATATATCCTGTCTGTTTGTCTTTATATCTATATATTCTGTCTGTCTATCTGTCTATATATCCTGTCTGTTTGTCTTTATATCTATATATCCTGTCTGTTTGTCTTTATATCTATATATCCTGTCTGTCTATCTGTCTATATATCCTGTCTGTCTGTCTATCTGTCTATATATCCTGTCTGTCTATCTATCTGTCTATATATCCTGTCTGTTTGTCTTTATATCTATATATTCTGTCTGTCTGTCTATATATCCTGTCTGTTTGTCTTTATATCCTGTCTGTCTGTCTATATATCCTGTCTGTTTGTCTTTATATCTATATATCCTGTCTGTTTGTCTTTATATCTATATATCCTGTCTTTCTGGCTATATATCCTAGATAGTAACACAGACTATAAATAAACAAGCGGGGGAAGTTTTTCTTCATTAGTGTGCAATGGAACAGAGTCAAATATCTTGTCACGATTTGTGTAGGAAGAAACTGTACAGTTCAGCTCTTCTAGAATATTCCTACAGTGCCGTCAGCAGGGTTTAATGAAGTCCCAACGAGTGCAATTAAAAACTGTATGAAATATATAATACTTGTATCTGCAGCATCTGCTATGATGGGATATTTTATCATAATATCTCAATGACCATGGAGTGAATTTTTAACCATTTCTCTACTTTGGTTTGACTGGATGTTTGCCATGTTTTCCAGGCGCTTCCCTACAGGAAGTGACATCATTTTGGAGGGAAATCAGCAGCACAAACATCAGTAAGTATTATCTGTGGATTTGATGGATTCTGTGGTTTTTGTCTCTCTGAAATATGATCGAATTACACAAATCAGATTGATAATATATACCCAAAAGATATTTTTTCAAAAATGTAATATTTCAAAAGATTGGCATCTTCATGTAAGCTTGTCATTGTTTAAATAATTGAAATCTAATTAATAACGAGATTGATAAGAAAAAGCTTTTTTATAACCTGCATGTTTCCCCCTATTTTCTTTACTTGAAAAATTATTTTAGATTTTTAAAATATTTTTATTAAGACAGAATTAGCATGACCTCTTTCAGTAAAGTAGTAATGTTCAGTTTAGATAGAGAGTTTGGTATAATAGATTTTTTTAAATAATGAATATGATGGTGCACAAAGTGACTGTGACAATATCAGTTTTCACACAAAACCACTGTATAGAATGAAGACCGGGGCTAGTTGTCACAAGGTGAATATTGCAATATTTATGAATTGCACAAAATGCGTGTTTTGGTTGTTTTCAAACATCTAGAATAATGTTTGTGAGATAAAAAGACAAGACGAGAGTCAACATTATCATGAGAATAGATGAATTGTGTTCTCACCACAAGTGTTTCAGGTTGGGTCAAGTTGTCACATGCATTTTAACTTGTAGTTTTAGTGGCTTGTTTACAATTCCTGTAGGCCAAAAACAATGGTTTGAAATCTTTAGCTTCCCCATTTTTGTGGTTTCATGAGTTTCATTATTGTTTTACTGTCCAAATTCAATTACAAAGCCTTTAATAGGCTGTTTAATGTCAGTTTCCCACTGTGACAACATGCCCCGCTATTGATTACATTTCTTTTGCAGGCAGTGATGTTGAACATTTTTGAAAAAGTTTGTGTCTATAAAGAAACTGACTTCACTTAAGCAAAACGTGTGACAACTAGCCCCAGTCTCCCATATATAATGTCTGTAACTGTTGATTTGAATTGAACAGTTCAGAAAGATCCATCAAAGATAATTAGTCCATTTGCCAGAGTTTTGCTTCAAACTGTCAGCTTTTTCCACAAAACGTTACTCAGAAAAAGACATTTCCACAGGCGAGTGAGTTTTTGCAGTTAATTTTCCCTAATTACCTGTCAGCATTTTTCTGAAGGAGCAAAGGACACGTCACAGGGTGAATACAGAGCAAATAGTTTTACATACATCTGCATTTCAAACAACACCAGATCATCAGCACAGCATACATTAACACAATCCTCACTAGCACATATCTGTTCTTGAAGAATTTAATACATTCAGTATCAAAGACAGTTTCTCTTGCACTTAATGATTGCATTTAATGTGTGATGGACATATCTTCAGCATGCACCAGCAAATTCATTGTTAACACTCCAAACCCAAAGGAGATTTTCAGTGCAACAGAAGTGGATTGTGATTTATACTTTTAAAAAAAGCACCGTACACGTCAAAGCACGTCATGGCAGTAGCTCATATATGAACCATGCAAGTCAAGTGAACAGGATGAATATGATTTTTTTGGGCAAAGTATTCCTGCGATTATCAAATCATGCAGGCTGTAATTTAATCAAATAAATATATGCGCTGCAGGTTTTAAAGAGAAGTGCGTCATTTTGTGTATTTACACGCGTGCAACTCATGATGTGAAATTATGACAAGAATATATGACAAATATATAAAAAAGATCAAATTGTGACATATTAAGTCATAATTAGGAAATAAATAAAAAGTAAAAAAAAAAAATCATAATCATGAAAAAACATGAAACTGTAAATTATTAGATTTATAAATAAAAATAATGGCAAAAAAAAAACTAATTATGAGGAAAAAGTCAAAATTATGATGTAAAATGTCATAATGATGAATAAAAAGTTAGAATTATGAGATTAAAAAATTAAATTAGAAAAAAAATTAATAAGATAAGTTTCAAAATTATGACATACTAATTCATAATTATGAGATAAAAAGTTGGATTTGTCTTTTTTCTTTTGTTATAATTTTGATAGTCTTTTTTTTGGGGGGGGGGGGGGGTGTCAAAATTATAGCATACTAAGTCATAACTCAGAGATGAAGAGTTGAAATTATGACATCAAATGTCAAAAATGATAATCACACTATAATCATGACCAAATTATAATGAGAAGCATGAAAGGCTCGCTGTGGTTTTCCACTGAGTGTTTAACATTTGAAAATAAAGAACTTTAGACAGCCATTAATATTATATAAAATTATGTTTCATAAAATATTACAATAATAGTCATATATTATTATTAATATTGATAGTATCATAATAATAATAATAATAATAAAAGTAATTATTTTTATCATATTTTTCTTACTAGATGCAGTGAAATATCACAATAGTAATATTTGTTATTTTGAATATTTTTATTAAGTATTAATAATTATTATTATTATAGTCATATTGTCACAGTTTGTTTTCATTAGTCACATGTTTTCCTTTGTTCAGTTTTCCCGCCACTTCTTTGTTACCATGGTCACCATTATGAGTTTATTTGGTTCAGCTGTGTTTGATTAATCATCCTCATTTGTGTTTGCTATATAAGTTGTTCCCTCACATCCATTCTCTGTCCGATCACTGTTATGTTAAAGGGGTCAAACCAAATTTGCCTTGATCTCTTGGTATATAAGAGGTCTTTGTACCATTAAAACTTCCTGCAAGTTTCATAGCTTAAGACGTCCTCCCCATTATAAACGAAGCATTTATTTAATCAAGCTCTAATTACAGCTCGTTGGGGATCCATGGTAAGAAGTGACGTACCGGTCGTTTGCATATGACCGCCTCCAGCGCGAGACAACTACGCCTCATTTCTCATCATGGCATCGTTGTCACGCCACAGGTGTTCAGTGGACATTTACAGAAGACTGCGATGACGCAGATGTGCTGTTCCTGGCAGTGGACAAACTAAATGTTTGAATATGCTGCCGAATGATCCAGACGTCAGGGAAAAATGGATGCAGTTTATTCTTTGCGGACGTCCCAGTCACGGCAGTGTTCATTTAAGCGTGTGTTCTCTACATTTCAAGGATGACTGTTTTGAGAACAAATCACAGTATGATGCTACCCTGGTAATCCAGAGTTCTCGCGAGAGCACAAGTTGAATTTGCTCAGCGAGTTACTCTGGTGTCGAGTAATGATGCTCATTAAATATGCCCCTTGTATCTGAGCTGCACCAATCACATCGGGTTATCTGATATAGGCGGAGCTAAACAGATGACGACAGCGCTGTGACGTCGAAGTCATTAGTAAACATTGCAAGATGGCTATGGATGAACACCAGTTGTTTGAAACGGCTTTGGCCGCTACAATGAACGATTTAGACTTGGCTTTTTATCTAAAACAGGAACAGAAGATGGCGCTCGAATCCTTCCTTTGCAAGAAGGACGTTTTTGCTGTTTTGCCGACCGGATACGGTAAGAGTCTAATCTACCAGTTAGCTCCGCTGGTAGCTAAGCGTATGGGGTTTATTGTTGTGATTGGTCGTAGTGTTATCCAATTGTGTGCAGTGAGATTTTCAAATGCATGCTTGGTGCCGCCCCTCGAGCTGGCCGAGTTTCATTAGTCGACGCCAGACCATTAATCTTTTAGATTTAGGTCTGGATTTCCAGGATAGTATGATGCTGGCTTTGGCAGAAAACTTTTGCTTAAAGATCAGGCTGTGACGACTATTCTGGGCCCAACAACGACACCGCAAACTGTAAGTAATGTATTTCATCTTAAAACTACTTTTAGCCAATGACGTTAGCCAATCATAACAGTGGGCGTTAACACTGAACTCTTAAAGGGGAAACGCCCCCAAAACAGACTGTTTGAATCAGAGGATGAGAAACGGTGGGAAAAGGTCATTTATCACTAAAATGTAAAAGTGTTTTGTCCAAAAAGCTATAGTATAAGGGAACATAATAAAACAAAAACAAAAATCATGTCATGACCCCTTTAAGTGTGTGTGGATCAACCTGTTTGCCTGTCTTGGAAAAAGTTGGAAAAACGTTGTATTTGAAATGATCGTCTTCTTTGTCTGCCTTCCTGCACCCCATCCGTGACACATAGCGATATATATTTTTTTTTTTTTAAATCGCCCAACCTCTGCAGCCCTATAAACAAGCCTAGCAAAACTGGAGTTTTTTTTTTCTTCTTCATAAAAAATGTCAATGGCGTTTTGTGTTGCAGTGTTTGTGTTTGTTGTTTTTCAGTCCAGATCCTCGAGCACCAGCTCATCCTGCTGTTCTCCGGCGCAGAAATCTCTCCTGTCGTTTCCCTGAGCGCTAGCCGCGTCTCCGTCCGCAAACACGCGGTTGTGTTTCCAGGTGCCTTTGCGTCTCGGCTCCTTTACAACACACACACCCAACCGGAACGCCGCCTGGAACCCGCGCCGGAAGTTCTCGTTGAAGTATCCGTACACCACGGGGTTCACGCTGCTGTTGAAGAACGCTAGCCAGTGCGCAAACGGGAAGATGTACACGGCCACCAGGTCTAGCTGCGCGGATGATAGATTCCCGTAATCCGTTAGCATCATGAGGATCCAGAGCGGGAGCCAGGACACGGTGAACAGCAACGCCACCATTATCAACATGTTCACCACTCGAAGCTTCCGGCGGAAAACCCTGCGGCTCTCGTCCTCTGCGCGCGCGTCGCGGATGGAGGCGGGAGACTTGACTAGCTTGACGGCGATGCGCGTGTACATGATGACGATGAGCGTGACCGGAGCCAGGTAGATGTGTGAGAACAGGACCGTGGTGTAGATCTTCCTCATGCTCCGCTCGGGCCAGGCCTCCCAGCAGGTGAACAGCGGGTACGTGATGTTGTCCCGGTCCACCATGAAGTGCAGGACGTCCTGGGAGACGGTTAGCGTGATGGCGGAGGGACACATGATGGCGATGGCTAACGCCCAGATGAAGGCGATGCTAATGATGGCCTGACGCTGCGTTAGCTTACGCTGGAACGGATACACGATGCAACGGAACCTAGGAGGAAGAGGAGGAGGTTATCAGAGCGGTTAACCTTTTTAAGTTAGGTTAACCACTTTATTAATCCCACAAGGGGCAATTAAATTAGGGCAGTGGCATCACATCACAAGCTAAAAACAAACATACATTCACATCTACATATTACAACATTCCAATACACCATGCTTTATAGTAAAATTCACACAAGGAGGAAGAGAGAATCCTCAATAAGAAAATTCGTATTACAAATACTAAAAGTGCTAAATATGTTGGTATAAATTGACTATTCGACTCAATATATTTGCATTGTGCATTTTTAAAGCCTACTAATGCCTGCTTCTGTAATGCCTGTTAAAGGGGTGGTATAATGCCCTTTTCACAAGATAAATCGGTGTGTGTGTGAAGTTTTAGCTCAAAATACCCCACAGATATTTTTATATAACATGTTAAAATTGTCACTTTTTGAGGGTGAGCAAAAACACACCGTTTTGTGTCTGTTCCTTTAAATGCAAATGAGCTGCTGCTCCCGGCACAGGGGGCGGAGCTTCAACAGCTTGTGTCATTTTACCTCGCACAGACATACACTGAAAAATGTTCAAACTTTTAGCCTTTTATGTTCAAACTGGATTCAGACAAAGAAGAGACTCAAGAAGAAGTGACACCATGTAGAAGCAACAGGACATTTCTGAATGGTTAGTTGATGAATTTTTGCAGCTTATGTGTAGTTATGTTCTAGTCATTGTCTTGATAATGTGTTTTTGCTTTTATTTAGATGCTGAAATAGATGATAAAACAATAATAGACCTGATTTTAGAAGCTTAATCTGATGCATAATCTGTTTTTATTATTTTACAGTGAGCTTATTTTTCTAAACTGTTTTAATTATTCTTATTTCTTTTTATTATTTTAATTTCTTCTATGTAAAGCACTTTGAATTGCCATTGTGTATGAAATGTGCTATATAAATAAACTTGCCTTGCCTTGCCTTGCCTTGCCTTGCCTTGATAGACTGATTATAAAACCCGAGCTCACACACACTGACTCATGGATGTTGAGGAAAGCCAGCGGGTCAGACTGAACCTGGCAATTTCTGCTTCTGTGTACAATATGTGCGAGACAGTCGGCAAACAGACTGAGCGCTCGCCGTCTGAGAACGAGTCTGCAAATTACTGCTTTGTTCAAAACAAAAGACTGTAACACAAAACAATGTGAAAAATCTGTGAAATGCTTGATGTTTGTCAAGCTGTGCGTGTGTGTGTCAGGTCTATTTTACAGACGCTCTCACTGTGAACACCAGCTGTCATCATATACTTTTAAGAACTGTTTTGACTTCCTTTATTCTGTTCGACACAATGGAAATGTTCATCTGTTGTTCCTCTCCAAACAATGCCATAACATTGTGAACACGTCTGTCAATCAATGTCTAAACGCATGTTTTATATTGCCGTAGTTGATTTTGCAAGGTTTCTGAAGTCGCATGATAGCTGAATGTTTTTGCGTTTCACAGAAGAAAGAGAGTCAAGGTTTTTTGTTTTAAGCTGGAAAATGCTTTGGAGTCAGTTTTTCTACTTCAAAAATGTCACATTTACTTACTGTTTGTGAAACTAGCTTCAATTTTGAAGGTCAGTAAAGAACGGCAGAAGGATTAATTGGCTTAATCTTTAAAGAGGCCAAATGACGCCCTTGATAAAGTCTTGATGTTGTTTTCAGGCTCTACTAGAACAGGTTTTCCTGCTTGAATGTTGATTATTTCCTCATATTCTCCATTGTTGCGGCTCCTCTCTTCCCAGTCTGTCAGTAACGCTCTGGGGTGCGTTTCCCGAAAGCATCGTTGGCCAACTATGGTCGCAAGTTCCGTCGTTACCAATAGAGTTCAATGGACATTGCGATGAACTTGCGACCATAGTTGGCCAACGATGCTTTCGGGAAATGCACCCCTGTTTAGTTCCTGTCTCTATGAACTGAAGCCCCTCCTTCTGAAAAGCACACTGTGCTCTGATTGGTCGACTGGAGCAGTGTGTTGTGATTGGTCGAGCGCTTCAAGCGTGTTTGGGAAATGTCCCGCTATTACCATAACCACCAGTTTCAACACACTACTAATTACAGACCGGACTCGATTCTCCCTTTTCTGTCATAAATACTAGTATCCTCAACAACTACGCTCCAAAGAAATGGAATCTGCAAGGATTTCCAGTCCAGATTTAGACCGTATCATAGTACAAAAACTGCTCTCATTAGAGTCACAAATGATTTACTCTTATCATCCGATCGTGGTTGTTTCTCTCTATTAGTGTTAATGGACTTTAATGCTGAATTTGATACCATCGACCACAACATTCTTTTGTATAGACTCTAAAATCATGTTGGCATTAGTGGAATTGCATTGGCATGGTTCAAATGGTTATCAAATGGTTATCTGACCGTCAATTTGTAGCAGTAAATGAAGAAGTGTGATATGGATCAGTATGGAGTACCCCAAGGCTCAGTACTAGGACCGTTGCTGTTCACTCTGTACATGCCACCTGACGTTAGTTTTCACTGTTACGCTGATGATACTCAGCTCTATATTTCTTCATGCCGCTACGAAACATAACAATTCACAAAATTAACAGAATGCATAGTTGATATAAAAAATTGGATGATTAGTAATTTCCTACTACTAAATTCTGAGAAAAGAGAGATTCTAATTATTGGACCAAAAACCTCTGCACATAATAACCCAGAATACTGTCTAACACTTGAAGAGGGAACATATCACACCTGTGTTAGCATGCCTTCATTGGTTACCTGTTCAATTCAGAGTTGATTTTAAGGTTTTAGTATTTGTATTTAAAGCACTTCATGGTTTTGCCCCCACTTATATTTCAGATCTCCTCCATTTCTACTCTCCTGAGAGAATGCTCAGATCCTCCACACAGCTATTATTGATTATCCAAGGGTGACCGGGCTTTCTCAGTTCTTGGTCCAAAGCTCTGGAATTCTTTACCTTTTTCCATTAGATCATCCCCTACGCTATCCATATTTAAATCATCTCTTAAAACATTATTTTTCCTCAGGCTTATGCGTAATTTTAGTTTTCATTGTTTTATTTGCTTGATGATGATTTGTATTACATCTATTATTTTCTTCTGATATATTTATTAGTATTTAAATTTTATTGTATGATGATGATATTTTGTAATGTCTGTTGTGCATCACTTTGGTCAGCATTCATGTTGTTTTAAGGTGCTATATAAATAAATTTGACCTTAACCTCTTCGTTGTTAGTTAGGATCGCGTGTGTGTGTGCTCTTTGATACCAATCTTTCATTTGAAAGTCACGTTTCTAGCATCTGTAAAACCGTATTCTTCCATCTTAAAAATATATCTAAATTACGACATATGCTCTCATTGTCAAATGCGGAACAGTTAGTTCATGTGTTCATATGTTCATTATTGTAATGCTCTACTGGGTGGTTGCCCTGCACGCTTAATAAACAAACTCCAGCTGGTCCAAAACGCAGCAGCTCGAGTTCTTACCAGAACCAGGAAGTATGACCATATTAGCCCGGTTCTGTCAACACTGCACTGGCTCCCTATTAAACATTGCATGCATTTGAAAATCTTGCTAATTACGTACAAAGCACTAAATGGTTTAGCTCCGCAGTACCTGAGCGAGCTCTTAACGCATTATAGTCCTTCACGTCTATTGCAATCTCAAAATTCTGGCCAGTTGATAATACCTAGAATATCAAATGTACTGGTTTTGCATGTAGAGTAGTAGTAGATGAGGAGGTAAGCTTGCGTCTTTACAGGTCAGAAGGTCACAAACATTGAGTTTCATCCTGAAGAGGGTGTTTGTAAGCCCATGTGAAGTGCAGGCAGGGTGAGAGTTATTAACCTTTCCACTGCGATCGCCACCAGCGTGAAGACAGACGCCGAGACTGAAGCTCCCTGGACGAGTCCACTCATTTTACAGATCACTACATCAAACGGCCAACCTGTACCAGAGATAATGACAGGCAGAGAGAAGAGCACTTTATGTACAGCTCAAAGAAAACCCATTTCTTCACCTCAAAACAACCTGTTTGTGAGATGAATCCATAAAATTTGATTTGAAGCAGAGAAAAATGACAAGTGTGCTGCATATTTACGCTGTATACTACAATATTTTTCTACTTCCCGTGATGAAACTGTATTTAAAACGCAACAAGCTTTCCTGGAGCTCAAACAGCTCGTTGGCGCTTGCATGGTCATGGGTTCGATTCCCAGGGAAAGCAAGAACTGATAAGAATGTAAATGTGTACCTTGAAATGCAATGCAAGTCGCTTTGGATAAAAGCGTCTGCCAAATGCATAAATGTAAATGTAATGCAACAAATCAACAAAATCAGCTGGCATAGGGTTGCTTTACACAACACATGGTCTGTGTGCAAATGATGAACAACACAGGATTTAATCTGAGTCAACAGTGTGTAATTATGACAGCATGCACACAAACACTGGACACATGTAGATCTTGTTTTAACATGCTGAGCGTCTGTGACTCAGTTCCTGCTACAGTAAGAGCATAAAGACCCTGTGCTGTTAACGGCTTTAAAAGCCCTATATTACATTTACTTCGGTTTCTCTCACAGGTACGAGCCGCTGAAACCTGCCGGACTAACAGCTCTTCCCTCACACTTTGCGATAAATTACTTAAATTTACTTCAAAGACTCCAGAGAAGTGATGGGGAAAAAAGGTTCACCCTGAAATGCATTTCTACTTCAGAACGCAGATGCATCAGTGTAAACTGTGCAAGTCATGAAGGTGTGTGTGTTTGAATCAAAGGAATCATTCAATAGCTGGAGCACAAACACTGTAGGACGACACACACACACAACTTTAACACTTTGTGCAAGAGGTTTAATCACTATCAGAACTAGAACTGCAAGAAAAAAACTTGAGCCTTTAGACAAAATATTTCAATAAATAAGTTTGCATTTGTGTTTTTTGTTGAGTATCATATTTGATACATCAAGCTTTTATGGCTCAGTCCGATACAGTGAGAATATGGAGGAAAACAGCTCACTTTTTCTCGGAGACCCAAACCGAGCACAAATACGCTGTTTGCTGCAGATGCTGATATTTATAAGAACAAAAAAGTGATGAAATTCTGATGCTTGTAATGTAAATCAATGAGATCTTTATAACAGTACAGCAGATACTGACATAAAATGCATATCAAAATCTGCCAATAATGTCTTAGTAAGATGATATTTAAATGCTCAGTTTTACGATCAAAGCTCTGTAGTTTTAAAACATATAATGCAATGCAATACAATGATTGAGAGATGAACTAATAAACCTTCCTCAAAAGCCTGATGATCATATTTGATACTCAAGATTTTGCTACAAAATGATGTTTGGATAATCAAGTTAAAGCTATAATAATCAAAGCTATGTTGCTTCAGTCCAGTAAGTGTTCGTCTTGAAATATGACTGATAATATCAAAGTTATTCTTACGTTTACCTTATAACAATCAGAGCAGATCTGACAGCAGAAAGACACGTGAAGCACGAGCTGAAGACGTTTGTACAATTAAACTAAAGATAAA
Source organism: Rutilus rutilus (assembly GCF_951802725.1). NCBI lineage: Eukaryota > Metazoa > Chordata > Actinopteri > Cypriniformes > Leuciscidae > Rutilus > Rutilus rutilus. The sequence goes on along the minus strand of NC_140224.1, from coordinate 36,663,301 downwards.
ACAGTGTAAACTATCAGTCAGAACTGGAGGAGATTGTGTGTGACAGTTTTGATCATTTAGAGCTGATCAATTTGATAGCATGAAAAAGCATGAAATGGACTCCTGTACTATAGAGAGATGAGTCACATGACACCTACGGCTCAGGTGATTGGCTGAGAGCTCATGAAGATGGCAGCATGGAGTTTGCATGTGAAGACTAACAGAAAACCTTCATGTACCTGTGATCAGGTTGTCCACCAGCGTGATGGGAAGGCATAAGATGCCCACTAACAGGTCGCTGATGGCCAGGTTGAGTATGAAGATGTTGGTGACGGTTCGCATCTGCCGGTTTTTCAGCACGATGAAACACACCAGGAGGTTTCCCAGCATGCACAGCGAGAAGATGAGCAGGTAGGCCAGGATGAAGACGGTGGCCACCGCGAGCGAATGCTGGTAATACGGTAAGAGCGTGATGTTTCTGCTGTCGTTGAAGAGCGCGGCGTGGTTAACGCTGATGTTCTCGGTGTAAAGCACGTTGAAATCCATTGCTGAGAGAGTTCCCAAATCTAAGACAGAAAACAGAGATCAGTGACTCTTGCAGGAATCTTTCTGAATGTTTTTTGGCTTGTACGAACATCTAAACATACTAAAATCAAGATGCATTTACTTGAGTTGCAAAATGACAGATATTTATTAAAGTTAAGCCAAAAACATTCTGCCAAAGGGGTCAGAAGAATGAACCTTTCCCTTTGAATTAAGATTATTTTTCTGATCCCATTGGCTGATTTGTTCTCGTTTTAGAAAATAATTTTCTTTGCACTTTTTGTCATGTTCTCATTTGTAATTGTGGCATTAAATAATGCATTAAACGGAGCCATTAGTGTGCTTTACTCATGTTAGTCACTTGATCTGCAATATCTAAATGTAGCTGCAAGATGTAGTCAGAGAGCCAGAAACTGAAGGGAAATTGTTTAAATTGCTTTTAATGTGATGCACTTTGAACTTTATGCCAAGTTTCAGAGGTTATGAGCATGTGACATTCATTTTAACTCTGATGGTGCCTCAAAGCCAGTGATCGCAGGGTCACATGATGCATTTCATTTTAATATGCCAATGCATAACCCAGTTTCAAGATTAACTTTGGGACCAGACCAGTCCATGAAAGCTGATTCCACTGAATTCAACATAACGGACAGGCAATACCTTGGAAAGACGGAGAGTCAGTGTTCTATTGCTAATGACAAGCACAATCTTAAAGTCCCCCTGTGGTGAAAATCCAGCTTTTAATGTTGTTTATGTGTCTATGTGGTGTTTTTAATATGCTTTAAGACAAACCATGTGTAAATTCATAAGTCGACACCATTGCTGAGTATTTCCTCCTTAAAACTGCAGTGAACCAAAGACAGTCTCAAAAACACGCTTTGAAATCGCTGGTGTTTCTGACGTCACAAACTACCTTGTAACCAATCAGATCAACGTGTGATCGTCAACCAGTGGATCTCTGAGCTGAGCGAGTGAGTGGAGGCGGGGCTCATTTGCATATTCATAGAACCGCGCATACTAAATGAGGCGAGGGTGTCGAGTTACATTCAAGATATTTTAAGGCATGAAGTCATTTTTTTTTCAAGGAAAAAAACGCTTAAATATGTAATTTTGGTGATCAGAGATGAGTTTTAAGGGATAAAATTATTGACTGGGGGACTTTAAAAAAGTTATAAGCAAATTTGCATGATATTGTTACACTAGATATGTTTACACTTAACAAGTTTTACTTTTTATTACATGAAACCAATTTTATTCTGTATAACCTAATTACTATAAAGAAGCTCATATACTGTATTTTTTTATAACATTATAGACCTTATGCGCCAGAGAAATGAGGGCGCCGCCATCTTTAGAATATTGTCTTTGAACTTCCGTTTTTGCGGTCGCTCTGTATATTTCTATGGCGCTGCTGTCCAGGAGTAATTCGCTTTTTAAGTGGATTTACTTAATGTAAAGTTAACGAAAGTTATCATGAGGACTGTGACGTTTAAAGCAGATGACTTAACAAATGTCAGTCGACCGGAAATATTTTAAAACGAGCCGTTCATTAATAAACACACAAAATCGCTGTGAAAATACAGACCGGAAGTCAAAAGACAACGAGCGCAGCGCTGAAAAGGGGCGGAGCTACATAAGGTCTATATAATAGGCTAGTTTTTCAAGTCATTGCACTAATCACAAACAAATAAATAAATAACCTATCATTGTAAATCATGAAGTCAATCTGAGAGGGCAAAAGGATTAATGTTAATATCAGTTACTTTCCGAGTATCTCTGTCGCTCAAAAGATAAAAAAGTCTCTGTGTTTGTGAATGGGTGTTCGGTTTACATTCGAGAGAAACTGAGGGGATTGTTAATAGGGATGAAAATGAGTCAAGTGAAAACCTTTCGCTGAAAATCGGCACTTTGGAATTCAAAATAGGTCATTTGTGTGATTGAGTTTAAAAAAAAAAAGTTTTGCTACTTCATAATTCAGTACAAAACAGTGCTGAACTTTGCCAAAAAAAAAAAAAAAAGACTGGCAAATAATAAAAAGATATATATATATATTTTTTTTTAAATGTTATAATAGTAATTTTCTATGAATTATCTCCATGAATGAAAATGAAAAAAAATGAAAAAACATGGAGATCTTCTTTAAAGTTAATTTTACAAATAATGGTCCCATTTTATATAGAAATAAGGGCTGTTATGTCCATTGGCCGTATTTTTTAAACTCCATTGTTGATTCGAACAGCAAACAACTCTTACTTGCACCAAAGTCCTTTTAGGCAAGTCGTGCCACTCGGCCGCCATCTTGGCAACGCCTCCGGGCAGCTATTTCCCCTTTCTTTTACTGTCTATGGATATTTCGGACTAACAAGACCAGGCTCCTATCTAAATGAATGGGCAGAGAGTCAGAACTGCACTTTCGCTGGTCACCGGGACACAAAAACTGCATGTATAGAAACAGCAGTAAAATATGATAAAAATCGCTGAAAAAGTTTGATGACTTTGCCCCGAAATAAGGTTTAAAATGCCTTTTTCCCCACAGGTTATACTTTACTACGCATGCGCAAGAGTTTACGACACCAACTTCATTTACGTCTCTATCCAGAATGCCGGTGTTGTGCAATAATCAATGTCAATATTGTTCTCCATTATTTAAATATAAGCAGGTTTGCACTTTATCAGTAATAACAATGTATTGAATAGATAAGTTGTTTTAACTATTCATTTACATGAATCGGTTCAAAAGAGTCATTAGTTCGCGAATTGGACGTGTCATACGGTTGTGTGATTATCCCAGCAGTTAGGACATGGACATCCCACAAGGTTAGTGTCAACACAGAAAACATTACATCACTGGATAGGTTTTTTCGTTTATTTAGAGAGTAATTTTATGTCAGCTGAATGTGCGGAATGCATTTCAGAGAAGATAAGGCAACGTATTTTAGCACAATTCACACCCAACGGTAATTCAGGAAAAAAAAATCTCAGAATGCTTCACATGAAACTTTGGTCTTCCGACCTTTTACCATAATGTCGTTTTATTTTGATTAATATGCGTGCGGGAGAGAGAGCAAGACAGCGCTTAATTTGGAGACGGTGAAGTCTTGTTTACACTTTTGCCTGGCTCTGAGGAGAGAGAGAGAGAGAGAGAGAGAGAGAGAGAGAGAGAGAGAGCGCGCGCGCGACCGGGGCGCTCTCTCTCTCTCCGCTGTCGCAAAACCTCAACTGTGCGCATGCGTCAGTGGAACCAGACGATAGGCTTAAATGTTTCCTGGCTTGACTTTTAAAAGCAGATGATTGGCGTACCAGCGGGAGGGGCGGGACATGTGCATACAACCGCCATCTTTGCCGTTACGGGTTTTCCTTATATACTTGTATTGAGGATTAAGGAAGTGGCATGTCTCTTATATAAATTGTCTCTGCTTGCACGCACCGCAACAGACTTTTAAAAATGGTGGTTGAAATAAAATGCTGCGTAAACTCAACCAATCAAAATGCGGCATGAACTTGACCAATCAGCATGTCCAGCGCTCAAGTCCCACCCCTAATCATTCCTGAACTTTGAAAAAGTAGTACCTCGCCGGCAGGGACTTTCGGAGTTACCCAGAACTTCATTTAGACTCTGGTTTGATAATGGTAAAAGACCGTAAAAATGCTACAGTGAAAAACTGTTAATAGCTTGTTTGCATATGACGTCACCTCACTGCGTTGCCATGGCGCGAAATGCAGATGGAGGGCAGGAAGTGATTTGCTACATTTAGAAGCACTATAACAAACTCAAAATGCCTATGTTTTGCGTCGTTTATGGTTGCTCAGATCGATGAAACCACGAGGAGTTTTTAACGAGTACCAAAAGTTGTTGTTCATAAGGGGGAAAAAGGCAAGAAATTGACCGAAAAACGCCGGAAAAAATGGCTTGCAAACCTACGTCGGAAAATGCCTGTGTGTGCAGTGATCACTTTGTCAAAGGTGAGTTAATACAACTTATGTGGCTGTTTGTGTAACGTACCAGTTTCTGAACTTTGTAAAGTCAAAGTAATTGTTTCTTCTTTTCTTTGAGTTTGTAAGTTACCCCTGTAACTGAGGACAAACACGTAACGTTACAGGCTAATCTTTCAATTCAGTTGAAAAATCGCTCCTCATCATAACGTAAGGATCACGTCCAACATATGTTTCGATTTTTTGTTATATATTTCTCTTGTAATAGCGTCAAAAGTAGTCCAGTACGGACTTTCCTCCATCTCGCCCATTCCGCTCTTCACTTCCTGCCCTCCATCTGAATTTCGCGCGTCATCACAATCACGTGACTGCAAACCACCTATTGACTAACAGAAAGTTTCTGTACTACATACGGTGAATAACTGTGATAGATCGAACCGTAAATTGACATTCCCACAATTCCCTGCATGACACTTCACATCTGATGTGTTTTTGTTGAAATTACTAGGTTTCTTCACCCCTTATGAGTTTCTATCCCGAGTCTTTTGGCCTCATCTTGTGCTATTGCAGATGAGCTTGTAAAGTGCAGTGTTTTGGCGTATAATAGTGTTTGATCTTCAGCATTTTCTGCCAGGGTTTGTAGTTGTATCTGAGATAAACCGCTCTAGACTTCAGCTAGCATGTCAGCATCTCCAGCATGAATGAGATCTACTTCCCACAGCGAGCACACGGTGTTCCCTAAATGAGTTTAATAGGTAGAACTGAGTGGCAGTGAGTGCTCTGTGTGTCGTCTGTGTGTAGTGTTGATCAGAGAGCGACCCGTTTCAGCCTCGACTGCAGAGACTCATCGCAAGCTTAGCTTACGTGGGCCGAAGTTTTTGTTTTTGTACGGAGGGAACGGATATGATTTGGAAATAATAAATCACTGTCACAAGTGCCGGTGGGCAGGTTAATTTGGCTTCTGTGTCAACGAGCAATATTGCACTCCTACTCTTTTAATTACTCTTTGTCACTGGAACCATTAGTGTCTCACCCATTGCTTCTTGCTCTCTGAAACATGTTAATCTCTGCTGATTGAGGAGACGCAGCGTGTCTCGTCTCTGCATCTGCTAATCCTGCTAGTTAAATGTCCTCTTTAAGGGGCTGTGGTTTCTGAGAAACGCTGTCGATATTTGAAATCACCGAAACAAACACAAAACCGCCCTCAATAATATTCCAGTCATGTGATTAAACTGATCAGCGCAGATGATGAAGCTCAAACTGTACACAATATTTGAAATCACCGAAACAAACACAAAAGGCGCCTGATAGCTCCACCCCCAAATTCACGAAGACATGCGACTCAGGCTCCTCCCCCCTCATGAGTGGACACGCCCCTTACTGCTGATTTGCTACATGCGACTCAGGCTCTTCCTCCCTCATGAGTGTACACACCCCCTTACTGCTGATTGGCTACATGCGACTCAGGCTCTTCCTCCCACATGAGTGGACACGCCCCTTACTGCTGATTGGCTACATGCGACTCAGGCTCCTCCCCCCTCATGAGTGAACACGCCCCTTACTGCTGATTGGCGACATGCGACTCAGGCTCCTCCCCCTTCATGAGTGAACACGCCCCTTACTGCTGATTGGCTACATGCGACTCAGGCTCTTCCTCCCTCATGAGTGGACACTCCCCTTACTGCTGATTGGCTACAAGTGTTTTTTGTTGCTCGGTCTGATCAATTTCTCAGAAATCGCAAACTGCACCTTTAATGATATTGATCCTCTGGTAATTTCATCAGATTATATCAGATGATGCAGGTTAGACGAAAACAAGCTTCCAACCTTATTAGAATCAACTAATACAACTTTTTAATGTCGCCTGTCAGAACATCTGACGCTTCAGAGATGAAGGAGGGAATCTGCCTCTCTCTCGTCTCTCCAAAACGGCCCTCAATAATATTCCAGTCATGTGATTAAACTGACCAGGTTTTATGATCGTAACTCTTTCATTGATGTTGGCTTTACTCAGTTTTAGTGGAAACATGATCTTCAGGGTGAATATGAGCTTTGCTGCAGTTGTTCTGTGTTATTCAGACACTATCCTTCTACCGTTCGACGGTCCCTATCATATATTCTTCTTCGCTGATGAAGTCTTGCCATGCTTTGTGTTCACAGTCATAATCATAAAAGACGGTTGTTGTTAAAACACACAACAATTGAGCGGTTAAGCTTACAGATGCTCTTATGATTGGCTCTTTTCACGCTCGGCTTGAACTAAACACTGCTGAAAACCACTGATACAAACTACAGATCAATATGAACAACAAAAAGATAATCACAATGTTATTAAGTCATAAAATTGCCTTTTCACTGCAATACAGCGGCACTCTGATCATTTGAAGTTTTGTCAGGTATCATATATTGTCCTCTGGTGTTATTTTATCAACATAATTCATCATATTTTATATTTCTTTTAATTCTTTGTCTCAATTAAATTAAACCGCAGTATATGTCACGCTGCTGGATGTATCCGGGTGGATGACATGACATTTCAGGCTGTGTTCATGATGTGCTATCTGATAGCATAACTTAAAACATAAAAAAAAAGATTAAATAAATGTGTGATTTTTATGAGCTCATAATAATTGAGACAGCCTTTGCACTTAATTTTATAACTATATGCAATAAAGTGAAAACATGAAAAACATCTAAATTAGGCACATTACGCATCATTTTTAACTTGAAATATTGATGCTGAATAATCACAAAGAGTCTAATTAAAAGTTTCGATTGGAAAGCACTGAATGGTTGCCATTCTTGCCATAATTATATACTATGGTATGACTGTGGTAGTTTCATGTTATTTGTTTGATAGTACTTTAAACTTTTGAAAGGGAAGTACTGAATGAGATCAATGTGTTTAGAGGTTATAACATACTATCCCTGTTTTACCACTAAAGCTTCTGCTTTAGAGTGCATGTACAACCAAACTTACTTATTAGATAAATGAACATACATTGCATTTAATAATGTATTGCATACATAATGCATTTAAATCAAACATAGATTTAACTTTAATAGTCAATAAATATTAAATAATATTGATGATAAATACATTTTAACGTTAATATCAAATAATAAAAAATGTAATTAATAATATACATTTATTATTAACTTTAATATTTTTTAATATATATTTATTATTTTAATTATATTTTGTTCATTTTCATGAACATTGTTTGTGCTTAACCATGCAAAAGGTTTGCAAGTTGATCTCATGTGATGTTTGCTTGCTGTCGGTTAGTTATATGATGAAAGTTCGATGTACAGATTCTATTATGAAAGTTAGAAATATTATATAATGAAAAAGTTCTTACCTTGTAAAGTGTGCGGATCCTGAATCTGTTGATGTGATGTGACACATCAGCACTGAATCCCAGCACTCATTAATTACCATCACATGCTAATGAGTTTCCCGCGGGCACATGCGAAGTGCTGAAATAACAGATCAAATGTCGATGCATTCAGATATGGAAACATAACACACATTCCTGCTCGGATGCGCGAACCGCACTGCGCGCGACTGAGAGAGAGAGAGAGAGAGAGAGAGAGAGAGAGAGAGAGAGAGAGACGGTCACACTTGAGTTGAGCTCCAGATAAATTGCAAGGAAAAACAAGATTTGTTTGCCAACAAGCTAAAGAAAAAAGATGATTCAACATACAACAACATCTAGACAACGCTAAATTAATCCCATAGTTTAGCGCCATCTACTGTTGCAGAAGAGGAAGTTCAACTGCATTTGTGAGAAAGTCGAGCCGAGAGATCTCATAAAAAGCCAAGCGTCTCACAATCATACCAGATATGCATTTGTATGCACTAGATTTGGTATTTGTTCAAAGGTTACATGCAGTTTGTAGGATGGTTTGTATTTATTTGTGAAGTATTATCTAGGCTCATTTATTTATATTTGTAAAACACAATACATATTTGTTACGTCACTGCATTTTCGCTCAAATTGGCCTTTGTTCTTGCACATTGCGTTCTGTTTGTTTGCGAGTCGAGTTTTCCTTTGCAAAGCAGATCGAGTTTGTTTGCAAAATGCTGGATTTGTTTGTTTAATTATGGCACAATATTAACTCCGTAGTAGCTGATCACATGATAACCCTCTGAAGAAGAGGATATACATGTTGGAAAGGATAACATAGACAGTGCTATTTATCTCTCTGTGGACTTTTGCTTGAATTTTGTTTGAAAGAACAGCACAGAAAAACATTTTTGCACATTTTGGACACAACTGGAATTTTAAAGAAATCAGTGAAACTGATCTTAGCAGACAGATCTTAGCCTCATCATATGTATAGCCACACAAGACAGGCTTTCTTATTCAGACTGTCTGCAAAATTACAAAAGAGAAAAATATTTGAAAACCAAAATTGGTGAAATTAATGATTCGGTAGATAAAAAATAAAAATAAAAAACACTTTCTGGAACCTATGTAAAAAAAACTCGAAAAACCTAAATTAGAGATGTCACTCCAGAATAGCACAATAACAATTTGGAAATCTTACTTTGAAAATCTGTAACAATTTTTTTTACCGGCTGACCTTAACCAACCTCAGAGTAAAATACAGAAACCACTGGAAGACTAGTGTGTGAGTGAGTGAGTGAGTGAGTGAGTGAGTGAGTGAGTGTGTGTGTGTGTGTGTGTGTGTGTGTGTGTGTGTGTGTGTGTGTGTGTGTGTGTGTGTGTGTGTGTGTGTGTGTGTGTGTGTGAGTGAGTGAGTGAGTGAGTGAGTGAGTGAGTGTGTGTGTGTGTGTGTGTGTGTGTGTGTGTGTGTGTGTGTGTGTGTGTGTGTGTGTGTGTGTGTGAGTGTGTGTGTGTGTGTGTGTGTGTGTGTGTGTGTGTGTGTGTGTGAGTGAGTGAGTGAGTGAGTGAGTGAGTGAGTGTGTGTGTGTGTGTGTGTGTGTGTGTGTGTGTGTGTGTGTGAGTGTGTGAGTGTGTGTGTGTGAGTGAGTGAGTGAGTGAGTGAGTGTGTGTGTGTGTGAGTGAGTGAGTGAGTGAGTGTGTGTGTGTGTGAGTGAGTGAGTGAGTGTGTGTGTGTGTGTGTGTGTGTGTGTGTGTGTGTGTGTGTGTGTGTGTGTGTGTGTGAGTGAGTGAGTGAGTGAGTGAGTGTGTGTGTGTGTGTGTGTGAGTGAGTGAGTGAGTGAGTGAGTGTGTGTGTGTGTGTGTGTGTGTGTGTGTGTGTGTGAGTGAGTGTGTGAGTGAGTGAGTGAGTGAGTGAGTGAGTGAGTGAGTGAGTGTGTGTGTGTGTGTGTGTGTGTGTGTGTGTGAGTGAGTGAGTGAGTGAGTGAGTGAGTGAGTGAGTGTGTGTGTGTGTGTGTGTGTGTGTGTGTGTGTGTGTGTGTGTGTGTGTGTGTGTGTGTGTTCACAGACTGTTTGTCCTGTTGTTCGAGTCTTTCATGCGTGACTCAGGATAAACGATGTCTCGCTCTGACAGAATCCTCAGTCCCGCTGTTCTCCAGAGACACTGAGGCCTGACCGGCATATCGACACTCGTTTCATCACATTCGCTTCCTCTTCTTTTCATAAATAAAAGATCATGTGCACTGAACACTGTAGCACACACCACACACACATCTCGGAGACGTCTTTCAGATGTGTGTGTGTGTGTGTGTGTGTGTGTGTTTTCATCTGAGACGTGTTTGCTCATCTGCAATAGACATTTCCTGTCAGATCTTAAATAGACATTTAGAAAACATCTTTGTATGTAAAACAGACTTTTTAAAGATGATTCTGAGATGTTTATACTCAGAAGATGCTTTACTCTTGCTGGGTTTAAAATGCTAACCCAATTTTGGGTCAAATATGGACAAACCCAGCTGTTGGGTTACATTTTTAAATTGCATTTTTAATCCAACGTTTGGGTTTGTTCATATTTGACCCAAAATTGGGTTAAAACAACCCAGCATGGGTTACAGACGTACATTTCTGCTTTCGTCTAAATCCGTGTGATTTCTGTGCTAATGATGATCCTCTGTGCAGGAACAGTCAGAGTCTGAGTATCCAACCAATGAGAGAGGAATGATATATGAGGAATGATGATGAATTAAGAGAGGAATATGAAATTTAAAGAGGATAAAGCGAGACCTGCCATGGGAACTTCACAGGATTTTCTACCATTTTACATTAGATTATCGCATTCAGACGTATGTGACATTTAGCCGTATGATCTTTATATGCTTGTCATGATCATACTTTAATCCCTCGTCTGCATTTGATGTTTCGTGAATGGAGAATCAATCACAGATAAATATAAAGCTTTATTTTCACAGCGTTTTCACAGCGATGTCATAGAAGAACCATTTTTAGTTCCCCAAGGAAACTCCCAGTGATCAGCTCTTCAAAGATCTTCAGAGTGTTTCACAGATGTTAAAGGCTCATCATGGAACCATTCACAAAAGAGTGCATTCAAGGCCGCATTAATGCACAGGCTTAGCAGGGCTGGAGCCCAGGGGCCTCCCATGTTCAGGTTCATGATGAGCTGAAAAAGTCATATTGTTTTGTAACTTGTCAGGTTTTCAGTCAATCACTCTAATCGCACGTTACATGTCTGCGGATTGAGTGACCCACGTGGCCCTGTAAGCCCCGTTCACACAGCCAGCGAGACTCGCTAGTCTCTATACTGTGAATATGGCAAGCCGTTTTAACATTTAATCATTTAAACTGACTAGTCTCTATTTTCATGCTACTAGTACTTATTTTTTAGATACTAGTATCTATTCCATTAAGTACTAGTACTTATTCATTAGCTACTAGTGCTTATTCTTTAGGTACTAGTGCCTATTCTTTAGATACTATAGTACTTATTCATTATTTATTATTAGATACTAGTACTTATTAATTAGATACTAGTACCTATTAAATAGATACTAGTACTCATTCATTAGATACTAGTACTTATTTCGAGAGTGACTAGTAACTATTATTTTGTTAGTAACAACTAAAAATTTTTTTGCCATTGACTTCTATGGGGATCTGTAGTATCTTACACTGTAAAGAGGTTGCTGTAAATTTTACAGTAACTTACTGGCAGCTGGATGCCAGTAAGTTACTGTAAAATGTTTTACAGTATTATTACTGTATTTTCACTTACAGTATACTGTACCATTTACTGTAATTGCATTTACAGTATTATTACCGTATTTTCATTTACAGTATTAGTATTGGGTTTTTTTTTTTTGTTTTTTTTTCATCATTTAAATTTTCTTTTTTTAATTTATGTTTACCCCCCCCCCCCCCCCCCCCCCAAAATCACAATAACTCACAAACATTTGTCCTTATAATATTCTTTTTAATCGTTGAACATTTTGTTTTAGAAGTACAAATTACAAATCTTGACCTTTAGGAGCCACTAGCTGAAGAAAAAACAAGGCAACATCTCCAAAGTCCATAGAATTAATCTCCTGGTGACCATTTGTATCTGTAGCATGGCAAAAACGTACACACACTGAAAAGCAAAACAGGCCTTAAAACAATAAAATACAGTCAAAGTCAGTGTTGTGTTGTTACATTTCAGTAATTTTGCCAGTCAAAGTTGACAAGCTCTCTGATGAGAAACACTGAGGGTTTCAGGCTGATGCTTTTCTTTGGACTCTATAAAATGAGGCTCTGAGTGCATTAACATTTTCAGTGGTGTTGGTTCTGGAAGTATTTTTTCCTGTTAATTTTTCCCATGTGGATTTAAAAAAAAAAGTCTTTGTTAAAGCGTTATTTCGCCGTGAAGCGAGCCAATCAGCGACGAGGTGAATCACAACACTGCAAACTTTTGATTTGAAGCAAACAATTATTTGAAAATCGGACAAAAAGACAAAACTGTGAACTTTTAGTGGCTTAAGTTGAGGGAAAGAACTACAATCTGAGCATTGCGAACAGCATAATCAAATTAAAAACAATATGCACTTAAAAATGTTGATTTATATTTCAAGTTTATTGTAAAACCTGCACATGCATGCAAATATTTAAGTATTTTTGAGTATCTCAATTACGTAACTCACAGTGTTTCATTGAGTGGGCGGAGCTAAAGAGCTGTTTTGATTGTGGCGACTCTGATTGGTGGAATGTTCTGTACAGCATCATGGGTAATGCAGTTTTTCACCACAAATTCTGCTGTTAAAAACGTTTATTTTAAGAATAAGCTCAAATAATGTGGGCTGACGATTGATAGCATCGATTAACAACCTCGTATAGCTCACAGTAGAGCTGACTTTAAAGGTTTATAAGTTATCGTTCAAAATCAATTTTGAAAATTAATTTTTAATGAAGTTTTTACTTCCGGAACCGGACTGTTGCACTCTATAAAGAACCTTTATATTTAAGAGTGTAAGTCAGAAAGTGTGACAGGGTTCATTTATATAGTTAACTAAAACTAAAACCCACAAAAACATTTCTTCACATTTCATTTCATTACTTGAAATACTTACCAAAAAAAAAAAAAAACACATTTTTTTATTTATTTATTTTTATTTAACATTTTTAACATTTTATTTAATCTTGATACTAAAGTAAATAATACAGATTTTTTTTTAAAACAAAAACTGACATAAAACATTTTAAAAACCATAAAAATTACTTAAAAATTACTAAATTAAACTTTAAAATGAAAAGGAAAATGCAAAACATAAAAAGAACAAACTTTAAAAAATATTAATAAAATCTCTATACTACTAAAATGACCCTGTTGTGTGTGTGAGAGAGAATCAGAGAATGTAATATCTGTTGAAGTGATGATGACTAAGAGTCATTTCCAAGAAAATAATAATTATGTTCAAGGAGTGAGAGGATATTAGTTTGTGGTGTTTGACCTTTAACGAACAACAGCAGTAATTAGCAGCTGCTCAGAATGACTGATGCTCAAAATCACTTTAGACTTTCTGTCGAATGCACCGAATGCACAAACACACATCAGACACACATGATTTTAATGGTAAAAGACTGTAAAATGCTACAGTGAAAAACTGTTAATTGGTTAACAGAAAGTTTCTGTTCTATATACGGTGAATAACTGTGATAGATCGAACCGTAAATTGACATTCCCACGATTCCCGGCATGACACTTCACATTTGATGTATTTTTGTTGAAATTACTAGGTTTCTTCACAGTTTTTCTTTCAAATCAGTTATGTACATTAGGGTTTTATATTACATTTTATTTAGTTAAATGAATGTTTATGGCATTTTTCTAATTTTTGTGTGTTACCATGTTGGTGTTTAGTGTTTGTGTAAATGACACTGAGCAGCTTCTTAATATTACTATTAACTTTATAGTGAAAACTCTGCTAGTGATGAGCTTTGATTGATCATGTGACTTATATCACCGCTGTGATTAGTGGTTGTATCACAATGATACAACACAGATATTAGTATTCCAATAGGACGGTAAATTAATATTATATCAGATAATGAAATACATTTATTTTACTGTTAAGTCTGTAAAACCTAAAATTATGCTACTGTATTTTTTACGGTAGATTTCTGGCAACCACAGCTTTTTACCATACATTTTTACCGGAATTTTTTTACAGTGCACGTCATCATTTCATATGTTAGTATTATACTGTCATTGTATTATTCACGATAACATGGGGCTCCATCAATGGTCAGATCTTTCATCACGTGTTTATCCTGGTGTCCAGATGAGTGTGTTTGTAAGGAGCCGAGCAGGAGTGTGTTTGCGATGAGAGCGTCATCTCACAGAAAATATGGTAACACTTTATTTTACAGTGTCCTTGTTAAATATGTTACGTGTACTTACCATAGTAATAACAGTAAATTATGCATAATTACATGCAACTAACCCTCCACCAAATCCTAACCCTATAGTAAGTACATGTAGTTGCTTAATAATACTCAGTACTTCAATATATAGTTACACTGTAACAATGACACCTTAAAATAAAGTGTAACCTAAAATATTAATCTGCAGCATATCCTATTATGAAGGAACAAAACAATGGAGTGAATCATTGTAATCATCACTGTATGAGATGAATAAGTGCATGCAAATGGGTATAAACACCAAGTCTGAATAATGAGGGTAAACTGAATATTTACTAGGAAATATTTCCATGTTTGTACATATTTGCTTTTCATCTCAAACTATGAAGGGAGTGTCAACATCTCTGATTTAGTGTGAATCAATGTGTTTTGCATTACAAATCATGTATTCAGTGTTCACAGCCCTTCATATTAGAAATATTAAATATGCTTTCTCTCAGCGAACAATAGCTGTAATCAACACAAGAGTTCCCATAATCAACAGATGCAGCGATAACCATAATGACTGACTCCCTCGTGTATGAATCACTATGGTGACCATCTCACCTTCACTATATGCAACATTCACACTCACTGGCTTCACAGTGTCTGTGTTAGACTTCATACATCAGTGTGGATGTTTAGACTGAAGCTCATGCTAGTTTTCTCTTTCAGCAGCCGAACAGTTTTACTGAGCAAGTTATACATGTCTTGGTTTCTGATCACATTAGTCACATTTATGTTTAACCCTGTAAAGCCTGACATGTGAAATAATAGTCAGAAAAATCTATTTTGTTTGAAATGGAACATTTTATTGAACCTAGACAAAATGTAAAAAAAAATAAAAAATTAATGCATGTTTTTTTTGTTGGGTATCATTGATCCATCAGGCTTGTATGGCTCATATAGTCTGATATAGTGAGGATATGGAGGGAAAAACAGCTCAGTTTTATTCAGAGACTCAAACTGAGCAAAAATATGCAGGATGCTGATATTTATATGGACAAAAAGTTGATTAAATTCTGATGCTTGTAATGTAAATCAATTACATCTTAAAACAATCAGAAAAAAAGCTAAATAGGTATGGAGCATCAGAATACATTTTTTAATAAAAACAGAAACTGGAAAGCTGGTTTCATTCGTTAGTTTAAAATGCATCATCAATGGCTTCATAGCAAAGATCTGATGAATAATTGGCTCCTTGGCATTTGGACAATAGGAAAAATCAGAGTAGCCGTTGGAACATAAAGGACTGAACGCTCTCGTTAATCTGATCGTCCCGATACTTGATGATGCACAAACACTAGACCGTCCCGAGGGAACGATTACAAACGCTCTGATTCTGCAGTCTTCCTGGATCGGCAGCGTCTGTTACTGCTGGAGCAAACACGGTTCAAAGCCAAGATCGAGACAGACAGACAGACAGACAGACAGACAGACAGACAGACAGACAGATAGATAGATAGATAGATAGATAGATAGATAGATAGATAGATAGACGGACGGACGGACAGACAGACAGACAGACAGACGATGGACGGACAGACAGACAGACAGACAGACAGACAGACAGACAGACAGATAGATAGATAGATAGATAGATAGATAGATAGATAGATAGATAGATAGACAACATTAATTATAGGCTAATCTATGAATTAATCTGTCTAATAACGTCTACAAATATAATAGTTACCCGTCTACCAAGCTGTGACAATGTATGGAATATTATATCTGGAGAGGACGTGAGCTCGACATGGTTGTAATTTTTATTTTTTTACGGCTCATGTTCTCTAGACTCCGTCGCTACGGAAGATGCAATCACCCGGAAATGAATGTGCGGGTATATGTAAAATACGGGACAAATCGCGTCCCATATTGATTTGATACGGAACGCATCGTTTTACCTTTAAAAACGGGACGATTCCGTATTTGACGGGACGGGTGGCAACCGCCATTCTTTGTCATCTTTTTTTGGTGAGCCAAATATCTTGAAACTTGCATTTTCCAGGCATAACGTTTCAGCGGTTTCCGCCTATTTTTGCAATGTTTCACGGTTTGTCTGTGAAACGTTGACGTAACTAGTGCGTGAACGTTACGACAACGTACAACACAAAGTACCTCACGCGGGAAACACTGAACGTAACGCGTAAATGCGTGTAACTAGCGTAAATCAAGCTAGCTAGTATGCATAGGCCACAAAGTGTTGGCGAAATAAAACATTAGCGAACCAGAGGGAATAATATGGATTTTTTCCCGAGAAAACTTGATAAATTCAAGCACTTTCAAGGACCTGTATCGATGTATGTTCGCTTTCAAAAACTTTCCAGGGCCTTGAATATTTTTTTTTTTATTTAAGTTTCACAAACTTTCAAGGATTTCAAGGACCCATGTGAACCCTGATAAATGCATGAGTGAAACACTTAATGAAGCTGAGGTGTGTGTGCAAATCTGGAGGTTTTCTCTCTGTCTCAGCGGTGGTTTAGTGTGAGCTCTTTTCTCCAGCGGTGTAATTACAGAGAACAAGCTCTTGAGCTTCAGTGTTTCTCCAGGATTATTTTCACTTGAGAAAGGATTGAAATATTCTGCTACTGCCTGTATTATTTCCTCGGCTTCTCCTTATGGACTCTTTTACATGGAAAGCTCGTATTTAAAGCACTATTACATTAAGAATCAGAAACTTCATAATCTTCACTCTCATTGCTGAGGTGAAGTGTGTGTGTATTTATATTCAGAGCAGAACCACAGGTGCTTCATCGACATACAAGATCCAGAGCTCGTGAGGCGGAAAAACAGCGTTGCAGTTTGAAATGTGATATGATAAACATCTCATATTGCTGCTTATACTTGGATATCAAGGTGACAATATTTTTAGGTCCTTTTCTACGCAGTCACTATGAGAGGTAAAATAATAAGAATACACAGCCATATGTATATATATACACTGAACAAAATTATAAACGCAACACTTTTGTTTTTGCCCCATTTTTCATGAGCTGAACTCAAAGATCTAAGACTTTTTCTATGTACACAAAAGGCCTATTTCTCTCAAATATTGTTTGACCCATGTTACAAGGATCTGTACACAATTCCTGGAAGCTGAAAACATCCCAGTTCTTGCATGGCTAGCATACTCACCGGACACGTCACCCATTGAGCATGTTTGGGATGCTCTGGATCGGTGTATACGACAGCGTGTTCCAGGTCCTGCCAATGTCTAGCAACTTCGCACAGCCATTGAAGAGGAGAGGACCAACATTACACAGGCCACAATCAACAACCTTTTTTTTTCTTTTTTCAGACCCCCCCCAATACAGTAAAACTGCACATTTTAGAGTGGCCTTTTATTGCGGCCAGCCTAAGGCACACCTGTGCAATAATCATGCTTTCTAATCAGCATCTTGATATGCCACACCTGTGAGGCGGATGGATTATCTCGGCAAAGGAGAAGTGCTCACTAACACAGATTTAGACAGATTTGTGAAGAATATTTGAGAGAAATAGGCCTTTTGTGTACATAGAAAAAGTCTTAGATCTTTGAGTTCAGCTCATGAAAAATGGGGGCAAAAACAAAAGTGTTGCGTTTATAATTTTGTTCAGTGTATATATATATATATATATATATATATACACATATGTATATGTGTGTTTATATATAGTTATACAAATATTTATAAACAAATTATACATAAATAATGAAAATATATATTATAAACAGATTTATATATTTTACAAATACAATTTTGGAATTTCATTGTATAGACAAAACCTGTTGAAAAAAATGAACTTATCTTTTTTGTGTTCCACAAAAGAAAATACAGGAAACAACATGAGGATGAGTAAATTGTCAGAATATTGCGTAATCTATCCCTTTAAAGTAGTTAAATAATACATATTTAATTTGTTCATATTTCTGTTCAATATGCTGTTTTATTAACTGCCCCTGTAACCTGATGCACCTACTGTGTGCTTGAATATTGTTCAAAAGCATATAAATCAATGTAATTAATATTAATGTACCTTTCATAAATAACAAAGACACATGGATACATATTGTGAACGCTGCCACAGAAACGACCCATCTCTGATTATTCCGACACAATGTGAACACGGCATTAAATATTTATAGAAAACTTAATGGTGTCCTTGAGTTCCAAAACTTTTTGAATTTCTATTTTGAGTTGTGTTTTGAAGTATAAATTTACCATCACAGACGGAATGAAAATTAAACAGCATGTGTCCATCTGTCCAACACGACTGTACTAAAGTAAGAGCAAAAGTCGTTTGCACAGTTTAATAAATATTTATTGAAAAATTCTGAGGCACAGCATGAGGTCCAGTGCATGAGAACAGAACGGCAGCGTCAGAAAGAGACGTTTCTCTTTCTTTTCCGTGTGATTATGTGAGGATGGTGAACTGATGCGGGAAAGACGAGGAGTCTGCCGTCAACGGATTACATCTCACATCCAGAGTCTTCAGTGACGGCATCAGAGACAGCTTCTCCACCGGTAAATCTGTGTGTGTGTGAGAGAGAGAGAGAGAGAGAGAGAGACACACACACACAGAGAGACAGAAAGAGAGAGAGAGACACACAGAGAGACAGAAAGAGAGAGAGAGACAGAGAGAGAGAGAAAGAGATTGACTTTATTTACAAAACCATTAAAGATCTAAAAATTTTAGTAAAAAAAAAACTTTAAAACACAGCTAGAAGGAGAGCAATGGATTTTAAAGGAGGAACACTCATTATTGTGCCACTAGTGAAGCAGAAATGTTCCACTTCAAACCCTCATGTTACTGAAGCACTGAACTCTGGTGGAGCCTGAAGTGTTTATTAGCGAACCGTTGATGCGCTTCTGCATTACTTTCACTGTCGCCTGTTGATGTTATCATGTTGCATTGAGATCGGCTGCACTCATGTGAGATTAAGATGTTCGGAGATGCTCTCATCTTCTTTAGCCATAGGATTATCACAAAGAAAATACATCGCCATGGAAACCATAATTTAGCATCTGGGTTTTATTTGCATTGAATCCTTTTTAGAAGTATTATGAAAGCCTTTGTGAATTGATATGGAAATTGAGACGTTCTGTTCCTGCTGTAAAACTGTAATGATGCTAAAAGTGCAGCTTTGATCACAGGAATAAATTACACTTTACTATATTCACAAAGAACACTCTTATTTTAAATTATAATAATATATCTTACATTTTTTACTGTATGTTTGATTAAATAAATGCAGCTTTAGTGCAGCAGAAGAGACTTATTTTTAAAAAATATGACGAATCCCATATTTTTTTATTTCTAATATACTGGATAAAATATGAAATCCTATTAGTTTGCTTCTAATTATCACAGCATGTTGTTGTCACAACAATTTTTTCCGAGATTTTCCCTACAGCTGCTTCAAAATCCCTGATCTCGGACAGAAAGCTGTGGAAATCAGAAGTTGTTGTTTAATGCGTCGACGTCTGTATCTGTCAATTATTCATATAAGCATATCTTTTTTTAATATATCCAGAGGAATTGTCTGGGTTTGAATTTTGTTGACAATAATGAAATGAATGTCTTGTTCAGCGTGTGCAGATGCATTTAATATCTCATGAGTATCTGTGATAGACCGTGACATTTTCTGAACTTTCCATCTGACTGAAAGCATCGAGCGTCTCAGCGGTTCGGTCCGAAACTCTCGAAGCGCTTCGACGTCTACAGATTCATTTCTCCAGATGTCAGATAAAACACATGAACTTTCTGTCTGTTTGACGAGTTTAGTTGGTTTGAAAGCCTTAAAGTTTGTATAATGCATTCATATATTCATATTCATATTCATAATGTATGTTGTAACCAAAGTTAAAATGCATTATAATATTTGCAGGTTACCCTGAAACTGGATGTTCGCCATGCGTTTTAATGCATTGCACTTTTTAAAGGTGTGTTCAATGAATAGATGAGTATTATAATCTATTATAACTGGTTACAAGTATTCATATCATAATGCATTATAAGATTAACACGTTTATAATGCGTTATGTATAAAGGCATTACATTTTTATGCAATGTTACATTATTGTCATGAAGATTTTCATTAGTTTCTTACAAAGAATAACCTTTGAGAATTACAACAAAAATACATGTATCTAAACATTTCCTTTCATTACACTAATGACAATTTGAGGGTAAATGTGCTTAATGATCATGAGAATAATGTTGCAGTGCAAAAGATCTTAAAGGGCCTACTGTAAAATAGGGTTCATTATCACTGAACCCTATTCATCATTCATTATCACTGAACCCTATTCATCATTCATTATCACTGAACCCTATTCATCATTCATTATCACTGAACCCTATTCATCATTCATTATCATTAATGTTTTCTGAGTGTTTGAGGATTATTCTGCCATATTTTTCAGATCTCGTTTCTCTTTCACTCGTGTGTGTGTGTGTGTGTGTGTGTGTGTGTAAACCAGAACAGCTTTCTCTGACGTCGCAGCGTTCTGTCCATTAGTGTTCTCTTCAGTGTGTTCAGGGACAGTGTGAATGACACAGGCCTAATGAGAGTTGATTACCATGTTGCCTTGTAATTAGTGTGTCTCAGTGCTAGCGCACTTCATGCCGGTTTCTCTGTTTGGAACATAATTAAAGAGATAATTCACCTAAAGATCATTATTTACTCATCCTCATGTCATTATAAAGGTATATGACTAAAGATGATGTATGGAAAATAGAAGTCGATATTCTACCGAGTCAAGCCCATGTCTCTTAACAGCAGTCTAGTAGTTTTATGATGATTTATGGTTTATTTTGTCCTTTCTGGAACATGACCGCACTCATTCCTGTTCACTTTCACTGCATGGAAAACAGCAGATCAGCGTTGCTATTGATAACTAAAATCATTTTCGGTAATTGAACAATTTTATATGTATTATTTTATTTATTTAAATCAGTTTATTTATTTTTTCATTCATTTTTAATACATTTTTAATGTACTGTTATATGTATTACTTTAAGTCTTATTTTTTATTCATTCATTCATTAATTCAGTTTGATTCTGAATGAATGTTCAAAAAACATTAATTCATAAATGTTTTATGTACTGATATATATATATATATATATTGGGCACTTAATTTCAGGGTGAACTATTAATTAAAAAAGCATCTAGTTAATATCAAAGACTCACTTTATAAACACAAAGACGGCGCACTCATGATATTACTAATGAATGGGAGAAAGTGCCTCTTTTCTGGTTAGTTCTGGATGAACTAGAGTGGTGGACACAGACATGTTGCCGATGGGTCCTGTCTCGACTTTCTGACTCGTTTAGAATGGCCTTGAGCGTTTCAGAGCGGCTGGCGACGGGCACGAACATGTCATTAAAACAACCCTTAACCTTCGTTTTCAAAACTGCAACTCACCGAGTGGTTAGTGGTTTTCATTGATGATTAAAAACAAATATATCGGCGCAATGTATGATTTCAATCCGTGTTATTTGCTATAGTGGAACTATTTTTTCAGATACCTCACATAAACTTCCGCTCGATATTTGAGTCTGAAGCGCAGAAATATCAACCAGCAATGAGTCCTCCAGCAGAAATCAATGGGATTTTACAAAATGCCAAATAAAACACGACAGAAACTGTATTTCGCTGCCGCTACTTGTTTTTGATCATCAACGAACACCACTAACCACTCGGTGAGTTGCACAGTTGTGAAAGCGAACGTTAAGGGTTGTTTTAAGGACATGTTCGAGCATGCCCGTCGCCAGCCACTCTGAAGCGCTCAAAGGCGATTCTAGACGAGTCAAAGAGTCGAGACCGGACCCATCGACAACATGTCTGTGTCCACCACTCTACTTCATCCAGAACTAACCAGATAAGAGACTCAAAGTGCTAAATACCGGAATTATCCTTTAACATGATCTCTAAATTGTAATATGGATTCATGCATTTTCTGTAAAGCTGCTTTGAAACGATGTGTATTGTGAAAAGCGCTATACAAATACGTGTGAATTGAATTGAATTGAATTGAATAAGCCCCGCCTTCTAAATAAAACAGCCAATCGCTGATTGGGAAAGTTAGGACTGCGCTCTGATCCAGCCTGAAAAAGACGCTTTTTAACCCTGTTAGAGCATTAGAAACAGCATCTGTGACTGATGTGATTGACACCTGTGATGCGGTTCTCCTCCACGCTGATGTGCTCGAGGCTTCTCACGTCCAGCAGGCGCTCAGGGAACACCGTCAGCTGGTTCCTGGAGAGGTTGATGCTGACCAGGAGCTCCATGTCTCCGACCGCCTCTGGCAGCTTCGTGAGGATGTTTCCCTGCAGATCCAGCTCTACAACAACAAACACACACACACACACACACACACACACACACACACACACACACACACACACACACACACACACACACACACACACACACACACACACATATATGCTCGTCATGTGATCTATATCTGCCAGAGCTGGGCTGGTGTACTCTGTGCAACACTAGAAACCGCCCCACAACTCCCATGAAGCATTGCAAATGATGCAACTACTGCAAGTCACTCTGAAACAGCTTGATGTGAAGAATATCTCTTCTGCTGCACCAAAGCTGCATTTATTTGATCAAAAATACTGTAGAAATATTATTACAATGTAAATCAGCTGTTTTCTATGTGAATATACAGTAAAGTGTAATTTATTCCTGTGATCAAAGCTGAATGTTCAGCATCATTACTCCAGTCTTCAGTGTCACATGATCCTTCAGAAATCAGTATAATATGTTTCAACTCCAATTATCAGTTGAAAACAGTTTTACAGGTGATACATTTTGTTTTTCAGGATTCTTTGATGATTAGAAAGTTCAAAAGAACAGCATTTATTAATAAAATAGAATCTTTTGTAACATTATAAATGTGTTTACTGTCACTTTTGATCATGCGTCCTTGTTGAATAAAAGTAGGCTATTCATTCTCCTTTTTTAATCTCACTGAGCCGAAAGCAGTGCAAGTCAATAATTTTGAGCCGTTGTTTAATGAATCACTTTGCAATGCTTCAGAATGTAGAGTTTGAATCTGTTTAATAATATAATTATTTGATTGATTTCAGTCTCGTAATGTGAAGCTGTTTTTCTGCTGATGTCAGAATGATTCATAAAAGTTGATTCATCAGTTTATACGAAAGACTTCACTGGATTAACCACATTATACTTTAATATCTCTGGACCATAAAACCAGTCACATGGATCAATTTTATGAAATTGAGATGTATACATCATCTGAAAGCTGAATAAATAAGCTTTCCATTGATGTATGGTTTGTTAGGATAGGACAATATTTGGTCGAGATGCAACTATTGAAAATCTGGAATCCGAGGATGCAAAAAACAATCGAAACATTGAGAAAATCTCCTTTAAAGTTCTACATTTATGTTCACGATTGTGCAGCATTCACTCACAGAAATACATGTTTTATATATTTACAGTATGAAATTTACTAAATATCTTCACGGAACATGATCTTTACTTAATATCCTAATGATTTTTGGCATAAAAAAAAAATCGATAATTTTGGCCCATACAATGTAGTGTTGGATATTGCCACAGATATCCCCGTGCGACTCGAGACTGGTGACGTGATCATTTGATATAATCGAATGATTAATTTCAGCAGTGTGTCAGGAAACGTGTGGTCTGGAGAGACGCCTGAAGCTGTGGACAGAAGAACTGAAAGCCGTACCTCTTAACTGTGTGAACGTGAGGAAGAACTTGTTGCTCAAGGCTTTGATGCTGTTGTTGGCCAGAGAGATTGTGTGTATGTTGTGTGTGACGCTGCGCATCATCTTGAAGACGCCGTCAGGGAAGCTAACAAGACCGCAGTCGGACAGATCTAGAGAAGAAAACAGAAGCTGATTCAGACTGACTCTGGCATTACCGCTGAAATCTGTTAATTGTGCAATCACTCACAAAATCACAGCAAATACTATCAGAAATGAATGCAGTAATTTGGAGGCACTTGACTTGTGTGTGTGTGTGTTTAATCAGAGGTTCACAATGCTGCTGATTGCGACGTGACTTTATTTACTCTTGACATTAAATTATTGATATGATGACACTTGATCAATTGGAAAATGTTGAGAAGAATGAAGTGATTTATAGGAGCTTCTCAGCTCAATGGCGCCATCTACTGCTGAAACACACACACACACACACAACCAGCATGTAATGACAACAGTGTCCAGGAGGAACAGTAATTATATTATTCTGCAATTATCAGTATGTAAAAGCATTTAAACGTTTTAGTATGACTTTCTTTGGATTTTAATCTTTTAGATGCCAGGGACGATTAAAATATATACCCATTTTATAAAAAATATTAAGTTACATTATTATTACTTTCTGTTGTTTTTCTCTACCCACTATAGAAATGTACTGTTATAGCTATTTTTGATGTAAATCTAAATTTTTATAAATTCATTTGTTCATTTTAATCAGACTTTTATGCACATAGTTATATGTATATAAATTCAATAATTCATTCAATTTAATCAATTTTTAATGTACTGTTATATCTATTATTTTATTTATTTAAATCCATTTCTTATTTATTTTTTCATCAATTTTAATAATTTTTAATGTATTGTTATTTGTATTTTTTTTATTTAAATCGATTTATTTTTCCATTCATTCAATTAATACATTTTTTATGTACTGTCATATGTATTACTTTGTTTAAAATTAATGATCATGTAAATAAAGTAATACATTGTGTACATATACATTTACACGACAGTAAAATTTATTAATTGAATGAATGAAAAATAAATCGATTTAAATAATTAATAATCCATATCAGTAAATTAAAATTGATCAAAATGAATAAAAAAATAATGGATTTAAATCAAACAAATAGCAGTACATTAAAATTGTTTAAAATGTATGAACGTAAATAAATCAATCATTTTAATGTACTGTTATATGTATTACTTTATTTAAATCCATTATTTATTCGTTCATTCATTTTAATGTACTGTTATGTAATCAAATTTATTTATTTATTAATTTCAATCAATTTTAATGTAATATGTATTGTTTTATTTGAATCAAATATTTATGTATTCATTCATGTTAATCATTTTTGTATAATTTATTTCCACGTACCCCTATAGCAGTGCCTTGAGGTCGACGGACCCCAGCTCTAGCGGACATCAGGAGTTATGCATGTGTTTAGAAGAGGTGACAAGGGTATACACATGAAAACAATATTCCTTTGAGATATGAGGTATTATTTAGTATACTTTAACCTAACTTTGGGTCAAATATGGACAAACCCAAACGCTGGGTTAAAAAATGTAATTTAAAATTTTAACCCAACTTTTGGTCAAATATGGACAAACCCAAACGCTGGGTTAAAAAATGTAATTTAAAATTTTAACCCAACTTTGGGTCAAATATGGACAAACCCAAACGCTGGGATAAAAAATTTAATTTAAAATTTTAACCCAACTTTGGGTCAAATATGGACAAACCCAAACGCTGGGTTAAAAAATGTAATTTAAAATTTTAACCCAACTTTGGGTCAAATATGGACAAACCCAAACGCTGGGATAAAAAATGTAATTTAAAATTTTAACCCAACTTTGGGTCAAATATGGACAAACCCAAACGCTGGGATAAAAAATGTAATTTAAAATTTTAACCCAACTTTGGGTCAAATATGGACAAACCCAAACGCTGGGATAAAAAATGTAATTTAAAATTTTAACCCAACTTTGGGTCAAATATGGACAAACCCAAACGCTGGGATGAAAAATTTAATTTAAAATTTTAACCCAACGGCTGGGTTGGTCTATATTTGACCCAGCATTTTTGAGAGTGTAGTCAGACAGTGTCTCACCCAGCGAGTCTCTGCCCTCCTCCATGGTGGCGTTGATCCTCCTGGCGACCTTCGCCACGGCCTCCGCCATCCGGTTGGGTTCAGGTGTGATCTGAGGAGTGATTGGTGGATCAGTGGACTGTGATCTGAGCAGTGATTGGTGGATCAGGTGTGATCTGAGCAGTGATTGGTGGGTTACTCACGGGTGCACAGGAAGTCACAGGTATGAGCCACAGACAGCCACTTCCTGCCAAAGCGCACAAACATGCAGTGACATCAGAAATATGAACATAATATATGTGTGTATATATGCAGAATTTATAAAGCCCAAAACAACTCATGCTGTCAAATCAATTCATCGCATCTAACTTACAAGTTTGGATATGTTTTATTATATGTATACTATATATATATATACTTATTTCTATGTCATGAGTTGTTTGAGCCGATGTGTAATGTATTTAAATATGCAATAATGAGAAAAGGCCAAGCATGCAAAGCCTCAAACAGCTGAGCAGACGAATATAGAAACACATGACGTTATTAATAGCACGAGTATTTCTGAATCTGAACGAACATTACCATATCATTTAATGTTACATCAGAAATATTAACTGGATTTCTGGACTGCAGTATTATCGACGAATGACGTCATGCCATTCATTCAACTAAAGGCATTAAAGTAAGAATACAAACACATTCAAATCTGTAAAGTAAAGCAGACTGCTCGTCTAGAGCTGGTAAACCCTCACATTCAGACATGCGATGCTGTCTC
>NC_140224.1:36611409-36631409 GCF_951802725.1 Rutilus rutilus | reverse complement strand
GAAAATTTTTTTTATGTAACTTTTATTTCAGTTTTAGTTTTTGTTTTTTTAGTACGTTAAGTTAAACTAAATGAAAATGAGAAATGTTGCTGAAATAAAATACTTTTTTTGGTTAACATTTTAAGTGACAATTTTTTTAATGTAGCCTACTTTTTTATTTCAGTTTGAGCGTAGTTATTATTTTAGTACTGAAATGAAATTGAGAAATAAGAAAAAATATTTTATCAAGTATTGAAAGTTTATTCAATTGACATTTTTATTTCAGGTTTAATTTTAGTTTTTTAATACTGAAATAAAAATGAGAAATAATATGTTTAAAAAAAAAAAAGTTTTTTAATATTTAAAGTTTATTTCACTTAACAGTTTTTATGACATTTTTATTTCAGTTTAAGTCATTTCAGTACTTAAAAAAACTAAATGAGAAAATTTGCCTTGGCAACAAACAGAAATAAAACACTTTTCAACATATATTTGAAGTAATGAACATGTATTTGATGGTTTTAGTGGAGGATAATCCCCTGAGGAGAGTTTAATGCACTGGTTTCAGTATTAAAGGCTCAGTATGAGTGTGTGTAACGCCCCTCACCTGCATGTACGCGTGGTTGGTGGGATGAAGCTCTTCTCCCAGAGGATTCGGGCAGCTTCCCTCGCACCGGAACGCGTTGTACTTCTTAGGGAACACGATCCACGATCCCCATCCGATCTGGTTGAAGTCCACATGCATGTCGACTCTCCTGCACATGGAGCTCCTGTCCGCCGGACTCTTCACCAGCTCCGGGTTCCTCATGGGTTGACCTCTGCGACCCCTCCTGCTCTTGTGCACCTTCTCTCTCCGCACCTCCTTTCCTTCCGTGTTGAATAAGAACTTGGACTTCTCAGCCGTGTGGAGGAGACTGGCTTTATCCGCTTCTCCCAGTTCAGAGCTGGTTTGTGAGAATATCAGGAGCATTGCTCTGTGACGGATGCCGTCTAGATGCTTAGGCCCGTTTTGAAGAATCCTCACGGCTCTTTTCGCCTTCACGTGCCGTTTCTCGGAAAGCTTCGGACCGATCCAGTCTAGAAGCAGGTGTGTGACGTTGTAGACCCTCCAGTTATGGGAAACGCTCATCAGGGATGATCCTGATAGCTGGCCCAGGGACTGGTTTTCCAGACAGAGTTGGCGCTGGTTGCACGGGACGTCCTGCTGGTGTCTGATCTCCACTGTGACGTTCGTTTGATTCGTTTCTCTGGGAATTCGGATCCTCAGCTCCGCGGACTGAACCTGGCGTTCGGAAAGCACAGAGGAGAGGTCGAAGTGTGTGATGTAGTGCCTGTCTTGATTGATCACACCTGGGAAAAGACGATGAGAAGATGTAAATCACACGCAAATTACAAAATACATTATTTCCATTTATTTATTTTACGTTTTATCACTTTGCTAATATGTGACACTGCCTGGACCATAAAACCAGTTATAAGTCGCACGGGTTAATGCAATAGCCAACAATACATTATGGGTCAAAATTACTGACATTTATTCAATTCACATTTATTTGTATAGCGCTTTTCACAATACACATCATTTCAAAGCAACTTTACAGAGTCAATATTACAATTTAGAGTGAGTTTTTATGCCAAAAATCATTAGGATATTAAGTAAAGATCATGTTCCATGAAGATATTTTGTAAATTTCCTACCGCAAATATATAAAAATGTATTTTTGTGAGTGAATGCAATAAAATCGTGAACATGCATCCTCAGATTCCAGATTTTCAAATAGTTGTATCTCAGCCAAATATTGTCCTATCGTAACAATGTATCTTATAATGTATCCAAACAACCATACGTCAATGGAAAGCTCATTTATTCAGCTTTCAGATGATGCATAAATCTCAGTTGCCCCTCATGACTGGTTTTGTGGTCCGGGGTCACATGATAAACTGTGAGTTTGAGAGATTCACACAGTTTAAGACACAGCCCATCACAGGCTCTTTTGATGTGTGTTTTCTCCAGGGATGAATGGCTCTCTGTAGTGCACACAAACCTAAAGGTAATGAGGTGATTTGTGCCAGCTGAACACACACACTTTGATCCTCGTGTGTGTGAGGCTCTTGTCCAGTCGAGTGTATTAGCCCTGCTGTACATTTACATTAAAATTGCTAATTGCTTTGGTTTATCTAATAAGTGTTCCTGGCTGTGTTTAATAGCTCTGCCATTCAACATCAGTTCAAATAATCATTAGACGACTTCTTTAATATTGGGTTCATCTTCCAATTTGCAAACATTTCTGGAAGCATTGAACTTTAATATATTTGGCTTGGTTTGTCAATAATAATATCATTATTATTTAGAATTTGTATTCTATTTTTCTTGTTGCAGTTTAATGATTATTCAGTTGATTCTAAATCATTTATTTTAAATACTCATTAGACTAACAATAAAATATCATATTTGAGATAATCATTTAAAATATTTATTATATTATTCTGTCAATTTATTCTAATTTAATTGAAATAATAATCCTACAATCTCAATAGAATACATATTTTAAAGAAATAATAATATCATACATTTATTTAAATCGATTCAAATGTTACATATAAAGTATTATAGTTGTTGTTGACAAACCAAGACAATTATATTAAAGTGCAATGCTTCCAGAAATGCTGTCAAATGTATTATTAAAGAAGCAATAAACATTAATGAGGATGAAGTTTGAATCTGGACAAGCTATTGATTTTCATAAACCTTTTATTGTCTCCCTCCTAGCACATTAAATCTGTATATAGGCTTAAATAAGATCAGCAATTGCTAAATATCAGTTAGTCAAAGGTGTGCACCGCATCAGTCTCATTTCTTGAATTATTCTTCCCGTATCACATCCCCAATCTGATTAAAAAGCGCGCAGTATCGATCTGATATTAAGTTTATCTTAATGGAGAGGCCAGGCAGCGCGACTGTAATCCCTTCAGAACAAACACCGAAACCCATCGTTTAACACCTCCAGAACTCGTGCTCGGAACCCGGAGCTCCTAATCTAATCAGACGACGTGTGAAAAAGAGCCGAGGAGGGTGATGTTGATTTGGGTTTAACAACTGATTTGTGTAAGGATGTCTGGCGAGGGTCTAATCCACATCAGCTTTGCGCAGAGCATTAGTCCTGGACTTATTCACCAGCAAGTGAGATGTGGATTGAAGGTGTCTGGCACTGAGATTTGACAGCCAGGAGCCACCGAGACCCCCAACAAAAGAGCCCGGGTTTGCACCTCGGTGCGCAACTCTAACGTTTTTAAATGCAAAAAAATAAATTCAAAGCATAATCTAAGCATACATAGTGGATCAAACCTTACTCTTTGATAGGATGCTCTTGATGGTATCCGCGTGCTCGTGCTCCATGCTCTCCACGGGACGCGTCTGGTTGAGTCTGAAATGCCTGTAGAGGTGCATCATATATGTGGGTAAATGATACCGATGGCTTCGGTCCGCTCTGGACGAGTGAAGTGACATATTCCTTGCGCCATGTTTTCCAAATACTCCAATAAGCAGAAGTTGGTAGCAGGCCAGGCGCAAAGCTCCGTGCGCAATCATGATGGACTGGAGTCAGAATGACAGGTCGAGGGGTCCAGGAGAGCTTATATACCCCCCTCCCTCTGGCCCTCTGCATATTTAACAAGTAGCAGAGGACATTAAAGGAAATTGACATGCCATGACAGCTCATCATCTATTCATGTGGTAATGCGGCGCATATTTTACAATGAACAATTAAAACACCTTGCGCCCGGTGACGTCACCAAAGTTGTTTTGCCCTTTGAAGACTGTACTGGCACTTTCACTGCGCGAACTCAAGCCAAGGCGTCAGATATATGTGTCTTTCTCTACTCTTATCAAATGCAGAAAACATCACTTTTATAGACTGATAGATTTGCATATCTTATTTTGACGTGTAGCTCTCTTGGTTCAGATCATTGTCATTGCAACTGACCTTACAGGCTTAACTTGCTTAAATGTCATGGGTATTAGTATAATAGAACATGTTTTAGTGAATTCCAAGTTATGAGTTATATATAGCCTATATACACATTATTTTTGCAATTTTGCATATGCCTTATTTTATCAGTATTTGTTGGTATTTATCACTAACTGTATAAAAGTTAATAGTCTTTTCACAGCAGGCTTTGGCAAGAAAAATAAGGCAGTAATTAAGATGAAGTTTTAAGTTTCAATATATAGATTGATTAAATTATATTGCTTGCTAACATAAAAGTTTGAATAAATGCATGTCTTATGGTATGTCTGCGTTTATGTATATATTACACACACACATATATTATATATTTACAAACTTTTATGTGATTAATTGATTTGATATATATTTGATATGTAGGCCTATATATATATATATATATATATATATATATATATATATATATATATATATATATATATGTATGTATAATCGATTCATCGTGATTAATCACATCTAACATTTGAATATATAGCCTATATATGTGTGTGTGTATGTGTGTGTTTCATGTGGAGAGTACATCATGTCTGCGTGTATGCATGTATATATTACACACACACACACACACACACACACACACACACACACACACACACTTACAAACCTTTATATATGTGTGTGTGTGTTTCATGTGGAGAGTACATTATGTCTGCGTGTATGTATACACACACACACACACACACACACACACACACACACACTTACAAACCTTTATGTTTTTTTTTTTCAAACTTTTATGTTAGCAATTAATGGATTATAAAAATATATAATTTTCATAGATTAAATTAATGGCTAGACAGACTAATATACACAATACACGTTTTCTGTTTCTGGTTGAACTGATTTTAGGATCCTGCAGCGCCTGGCACCAAACACAGACACACACACACACGTGGACACACGCATGCTCAAAGAGCCCGTCTTACACCCTGCGAGAGCCTTCTTTCTTTCTTTTTTCTTTCTTCCCTTCCTTCCCGAGCGAGTGTTTGACTCCAGCCGCGCACAGAGAGATTCGCCGAAGTGTGTGTTTGCTCAGACCAGCGGTTCTGTTTGCGAGGCGGAGGCTGTTTCACGGCGATGGTGAGTGTTCAACTTTCTGCAGTGCTTTATATCTGATCGAGCTTCTCCTCACATGCATGGATGTCCTGCATGCTTCATGAAGCTACATTGTTGTAGTTGTGAAAAGCTCGAGTTATTAAACCAGTGTGTAACAGTCCGGATTTGTTCAGAGCGCAAATGCCGCGGCATGTTACTGTTTCTGCGTTAGACTGCACGAATATGATTCACTCTAGTCAGATTATAACGCACTATAACGAGTGTTTTGTGATTTGTAAATAAGTTTAGAACGCACACGCAGGGAAGATAGATAACAAGAAACGCATGAAAATGATTTAACTTGGCATCTGATTCAGTGAGTCGATTCGTTCCAACGAATCTTTCACTATTTTACATGCTCTGTGAATGAAACATCTAGTCAGATGATAGTGTGGCCCTAACACAATTCACAGTTTGGACTCGACCGAATCATTTAAATGAACCGACTCAAATGAACGATTCGTTAGAATTAGACCGCTCTTCTGTTATCAAAAGAGAATCGTTTGTATATGTGTCGCATTGAGTTACTTTGTAGTGGCAAAGAACAGACCTCGATTAAACTAACGATTAAACTCTCATTCACGGCCATTATCTTGATATTTGAATAACTTATGAAGTCTTTCACACCCTGAGGTAAGTTTATAAAGCTTCTGAAGCGGCATCTTGAGGAAAGTAGATAAATTCATAACTGAGGGGACAATTTGTGGAGAACGTCATATTTCCAACCGAAGATAAAAATGAAGCATTTCCTTAATTGTTAGGAAAATAGTGTGCCTAAAATAGTCTTCATTGCCTTTACGTTTCTCATTTTTCTTGACAGGCTTCAACTCAAATTAGAAACTCATTAAATAAGACATGATCTTTTTCTCATTATTGAAAATGGATGAAACCTACATGTTTAAATCTTATCAATCCACATAAAAGCTATTTGATATTAGCGGATTGAAATGCTAATGTGTGGATCGAGAGTCAAGCTTATGAAGATTAATGGTGATGAAGTTCGTTTCGATGCTGTTGGGTTACTTGAGCTGATAGTCATCAGAACTCTATGAATAATCCATTTGTTTGAACCTGTCAGTACTAGATTAGAGGAGTTTGCGTTAGGGATTGAGATAAAGTCAGGTAAAGTGCTTAAAGAATAGGCACGGGTCATTATAGAAATGAGGCCAATTGAAATTAAGCACACTGCCACCTTGTTGGAAACATCAAATTCATATTTAATATAGGCTATCAGTATAGATGCATTTAAGGGGAAAGATGCTTCCTTTAGGTATTTCATAAAACTTTGTTATTAGTCTGAGATTGGGGCAAGTTGTCACAAGGTCTATATATACATTGCAATTGCAATACTTGTTTTCTCTAGCAGCGATTTTGTGTTTATACAAACAAAACGTGCAAACATCTGTTTTTGAATAGAATTCTTAAATTCTGTCCTTCAAACTACAATTTGAATTGCTGTCTAAATCCACATTGGGATACCCTTTCTATTTTAGCTACCTTGTAGTGTCATAATCCTCTTACTTTCAAATTTGTCTGAAAAACAAATCATTAAAAAATTTGATTAGATTTTATATATGCTGTTTCGTCAACAAAATCAGTGTGAATAAACAGCAGGTTCCCATTGTGACAACATGCCCCGCTACTGGATTCAATGTGTGCTATGTTCAAAATATATTTGTAATCAAGACTTTAAGTTTGGTGTCTGTACAGATATTGACTTTCAAAGAACCTACTTTTTTTTTTTTTTTTAACCCACCCTGAGAAATATCAATTGGAAATAGAATTGATTGGAATAATTTCATCCTAGAAAGAAACTGCATCTGATCTTGGCAGTGTGAACGTGGATTGTAAGAAACTTAGAAACTTTTGCAAAAGTCACATCATGAATAAATCAGTGGAGGGATTATTTTTGGATTTTGCATGCATATGTCATCAGCACAAAGTCATTTATGTGCAATGCATCTTTAAAAGCCAAATATTTGGCTTCAATCTTCAGATTCAAGAACTTCTAACATCTCATGCAATGATATGCAACGTAACTGAAGAGTTTGAGTTTGTATTTGTTTAATATCTTGCTATTTTTGTGTTTGTGTTGTCCACTGAATGTGACTTCATCTGTCATGATGTGTAAAGATGATCTCAGCCACTAGATGTCATGTCCAGCTCTTGTGTGTTTGATGTCAGTCCAGTAATGGTATGGTTGATAATACTCCGACGGTCAGTTTCAGAAGCTGTGTGTCTGGCGGAGCGACTGAATGCCCTTTTTATTTTTAAACCTACGATTTCATTTCTACCAAAATGGAAATAAGCATCATCATAGTCATGAAATAATCACTTGTATCTCTGCCGTCGATATTAGATCATCAGATATGACGTATCCATCGTAGTCTAGTGTTATTTTAGTATCATTACGTTACATTACAGTAATTTACAATACTACATTACTTGGTTATTTCAGTGCATCAAGTTAATATATATATATATAAAATATATAAAATAATGTTTTTAGTGTACATTTTTCAATCTGTACTTTATCAGATTATTTTATTTTGGACACTTTTACTTCACGCATAATACATACTTTTTACGTATTTTTACGTACTCATTCCTCGTTATTTTGAACTGAAGAAACCGTGTCTGTTTCTTAACATCTGCATATCCAGATAGTTAAGTCTGGACAGCAATAAAACACATGATCTTTTTCAAATCTGATTCAAATCACTTTTGGAGGTGTTTTGAAATGCGATTACAATCAGATTTTTACAGATGTGTCTCAGTCTGGACGGTCTGGCTGCTCATCATATTTCAAATCATCTTTTACGTCACTCTTTATGTGTCAGAACTATAACATCAAAACCGGTGACGAATCACAGCACTCCTCACTGGCATATTTGGATTTATTATTTTATTTGCACATTTTTTGCATCTGTTTTGAAAGCCTTGTCACATGTCGTTACCAAGGCAGCCCATGCCGATAGATTGGTTGTCTGGACACACACACCTTATTTGATCGCTTGCAATTAATAGTGCAGTCAGACAGTCTGCCTGACAAGATCTGATCTGAGAAAGTCTCGGAATAAAGCCAACATGTCAGTTCTGTCATCATGAAAACTCTCTGAGTGTTTGGCATGATAATGGATTTGACAATGTTGGTGTGTTTGGTCCTGGCGGACTTGATCTGCTACGCTTCTGCTGCTGTTATTGCTACTTTTGGTTATTGCTGCTTTGGTTATTGCTAATTTTGGTTATTGCTGCTGCGGTTATTGATACTTTTGGTTATTGCTGCTGCGGTTATTGATACTTTTGGTCATTGCTGCTGCGGTTATTGCTAATTTTGGTAATTGCTGCTGCGGTTATTGCTAATTTTGGTTATTGCTGCTGCGGTTATTGATACTTTTGGTCATTGCTGCTGCGGTTATTGCTAATTTTGGTAATTGCTGCTGCGGTTATTGCTAATTTTGGTAATTGCTGCTGCGGTTATTGCTAATTTTGGTTATTGCTGCTGCGGTTATTGCTAATTTTCGTTATTGCTGCTGCGGTTATTGCTACTTTTGGTTATTGCTGCTGCAGTTATTGATACTTATGGTTATTGCTGGTGTTATTGCTAATTTTGGTTATTGCTGCTGCAGTTATTGATACTTTTGGTTATTGCTGCTGCGGTTATTGCTAATTTTGGTTATTGCTGCTGCGGTTATTGCTACTTTTGGTTATTGCTGCTGCGGTTATTGCTAATTTTCGTTATTGCTGCTGCGGTTATTGCTAAATTTAGTTATTGCTGCTGTGGTTATTGCTAAATTTTGTTATTGCTGCTGCGGTGATTGCTACTTTTGGTTATTGATGCTGTTCTTACTACTTTTGGTTATTGCTGCTGTTATTGCTCCTGTTATTGCTACTTTTGGTTATTGCTCCTGTTATTGCTAATTTGGTTATTGCTGCTGTTATTGCTCCTGTTATTGCTGCTATTGCTACTTTTGGTTATTGCTCCTGTTATTGCTAATTTGGTTATTGCTGCTGTTATTGCTCCTGTTATTGCTGCTGTTATTGCTCCTGTTATTGCTGCTATTGCTACTTTTGGTTATTGCTGCTGTTATTGCTACTTTTGGTTATTGTTGCTGCTGCTACTGCCAATACATACACATGTTGCTGTGAGTAAGACATGCTGCTGCTGTACAATATAGCATGCATGAATAACCAGTAGCAGATCTATTCAGGTGGAGCTGGGGAAGGAGGAGGGTTTCTGAAAGCGCGCTGCAACTGCTGCAATACAGCAAATGCTGACCGAGTATTTAAATGTTGAGCAGCGAGGTCATTGGTTACTGATACAGCAGGAACCAATCAGCTGTGCCCTATAGAGAATGATGCGATTGCAAGCAGATTGAGTTAAGGACTGATCAGCCAGCGTCATCTAGAGTATCATGACAGAACTTTGTAGGCTATTTTTTTGTGAACTTGCAGGTTACTTGACAATTCCTAATAAATAATTGTCAGACTGGGCTATAAAACCCATTTAAGCTCTATCAAACCGTACTAAGATGGAGATATAAAATTGCTAAATAATTAAACAATCATCAATCTCAAATTTTTACTTTTAATACTTAAATACCAGTGCTGGGCAACGATTAATCGCAATTCAAAATAAAAGTTTGGGTTTAGATAATATATATGTGTGTGTGTGTACTGTGTATAATTATTTTTTATATATAAATACACACATATGCATGTATGCATGCATATATTTAATATTTGCATGTATATACTGTGTATATATACATAATTTATATATATATATATATATATATATATATATATATATATATTTTTTTTTTTTATATATATATAAATAAACATTTTCTTAAATATATACAGTACATGCATGTGTGTTTATTTAAATACAAAATTATTATACACAGTACACACACATATATTATGTAATTACAAACTTTTATTTTGGATGCGATTAATCGTTGCCCAGCACTATTAAATACATTAAAAATCAAGTTCTGGATGTTTAGTAATATTTTATTAGGGTATCTGTACTGTTACTCAAGTACTTGATTTGTGCACTTTGTCCACCACTGATTTTATTTTTAGTTAACTATAATAATCCTGTTTTAGTAATCCTTCTGTGCAGAAGGACAATTCGCTTTGTCTTCAGGACCACCAGGGTCTCTGATGTGTGTTTTCTGTTTCATTGATCATTGAGGGCGAATCCAGACAGGAAAATGTTCTTCCCAACGGAAACACACGCCAGCACAGGTGTCAAGCTCTCGGAGCGGAGCGAGTCCAGGCGGAAAGGGATGTTTAAAACACAAAAAGCATTGATCAGAGAGGCAGAGAGCAGGAAAGGGGCAGAGTAATGTTTCTCTTTTCACAGCCTGTGAGGAAGTTTCACAGGAAGCTGAAATGTTGTTCACCGCTTCAGAACATCACTTCACATCACTTCACATCACTTCACTTCAAGGTCTTCTGTCTGCTTCTTTAAATCCACAAGCGTAGCTGCTTTAACAGAACAAATAGTCCTTCATGCACGATTAACTGTGAAGCACCACAAGGGTGAAATGTCACAGAGCCTCATAAAAAAGAGAGATGCATGATTTCCGCTCTTCGCTGAGGCTTTGGTCTCATGCATCTCGTCATTTATTGCGTTGGCAGGTTCATCATCAGAGCCGTTAGAGGAAGAAACAGGTGTGGTCGGGTTTGTGCTACTAAACAGCCAGAATAAATGATGCTATACTCGTCTTTGTTTCTAAGAAAACATAATTGACTTGCTTGTGTTGAGCTTTTTTGCAGCTTGACAACCTTCTGGTCACTAATGCATGACTTTTGGTTTTTAGATTTAGAAGAACAAAAGTCATGTGTGTTTGAAACGACATGATTTTGGGGTTTCTTCTTCAAGGAACTTTTCAGGGATTGAATGGAGAATGTTGTTTTCTCCGATTATGATGTCATAATGGTCTTTTTTTTGTAGTGATGCAACTCATGAGTTGTTTGTTGGACTCGGTCCTCCAGTGAGATTGTGTACATGTGGTTTGCAAACAGTGTAAATTTAGCTAAGATTGAGATAGTACAGCAATTTCCTGCCTCACCCTGTTGCCCCATTTTGTTTCTCTCTCTCTCTGTGTGTGTGTGTGTGTGTGTGTGTGTGTGTCAGAATTGCCCTTTGCTGGATCAGACACATGTCTTGGACTCCATCAGACGTTTTTTTCTAAATACCCCCTGAACACTTATCCTTAAAAAAACCCAGTGACTCTGAGGAACTGGACTGTCAGATCACTTTAGTTACGTTAAAGGCCCAGACACACATTTTCTGAGCTGAATGTGCGGTAAAATGTATATAATTCTGAATTTAAGAATGGATGAATGTTGCTGAGAGTACTCAGCACCACTATTCATATTTTTATTGAAAGTATTAATAAATGAGCCAAAATATTCAGAAATGTTGCAAGCGCCAGTTCTGGATGGAACGAGTTTTCTTGGTTCTAGTTAATTTATCTATATATATATATATATATTCTAGACTAATTTATCCCCAAAAGATCTGGAAAAGCCTCAGTTTGTCAATGTCCTCAAAGCTAAAATGAATCCTAAAATAAATCATTGTTTTTAAGTGTTATCTTAAGGGTTGGGGTATAATATAGACTTAGAAATGTAAATAAATATAAATATAAAATAAAATAAAATAAAATAAAAAATATTTCTACTAACATTTAGAATTTTTAATAGTTTTGTGTTTTATATTTTAATAATAAAGTATACATACTCTGTGTGTGTGTGTATATATGTATTTATGTGTGTGTGTATATATGTATATATGTGTGTGTGTGTGTGTGTGTGTGTATATATATATATATATATATATAAATAAATAAACATACACATACACATATATATATATATATATATATATATATATATAAATATATAAATAAATAAATAAACATACACATACACATATATATATATATATATATATATATATATATATATATATATATATATATATATATATATTATATTTCAAATATAGTCCTCAGGTAAATGTATGTGTGTGTCCAACAGTATCTTACCTCAGACCTGCGCTGAAATTTACCGTGTTTACTCAGCTGTGTGTGTGTGTGTGTGTTGATGTTCAGAGACAGGGCGTCTTAATTGCTTACGAATGAAGTAATTAGTGCGGTGTGCTAACTTACGAGAGCTGCGGTGAATTACACGATGTAAACACACATGCTGTTAGCTCGTCGTGTTGTTTGGTTTGTGCTGACTGTGACTGAGTGTGTGTGTGAGTGTGTGTGTGTGTGTGTGTGTGTGTGTGTGTTTTTGTGTTTGTAGGGGCGGCAGTCACACTGTCACACTGTGGAGAGCTTTTAATTCATGTGGTAATGTGAGTGTGTGTGTGTGTGTGTGTGATGGGTAAGACCCACCCACATATCCTTCACACACACGGATTTACCACGCCGCTCTTCCTGAGATTGTGTTTGTGTCTGACGCTCGCTGTCGCTCAGACTGAAGTCTCGCTGTCTTAGACTACTAATCAGAGGCTGACTGCCCTAAACACTCACTCACTCACTCACTCACTCACTCACTCACTCACTCACATACTCACATACTCACACACACACACACACACACACACACACACACACGGACACACATATGCACACCGCTGTAGAGAAACTCATGGCACGCCTCAGTTAGTCTGATACCTGTCCGTGGGATCTCTAGACGTCTCTGGATTTGATGGTGCTGCGACGTGTGTGTTCTCAGGTACAGCTGGACCGTGTGTGTGTGTGTGTGTGTGTGTGTGTGTGTGTGTGTCGGTTTGAATGTGTTTCATGTTAGTCGAGTCTTTGTTTTGTGTTCTCTGCTGGGTTTATTTGTCATTTTAGTGATGAATCTTGTTGCACACAGTAGGCATCATCACGAGGAGATTATGGATTATGAGGTTATGAACATGTTGATTGAGTTTGTTGTTTATATATTCTTCGGCTCAAATATTTCTCATGAGCTCGTTTGAACATGAGTTTTCGTTTCATGTCCATTTTGTGTACAAGTGATGGCTTTTGTACTTGGGTGAAGTGCAAATAAGAACAAGATGGTTTAAAATGTGTTCTTATGTTATATATATGTTAAAAAAACATAACCATTTTCATGTTGATTTAATGACCCCACAAGTGTCAAGTGGAAAACATACACATGTACACATCTTAATCTTTAAATTATTTTCAAGCTGTTTTCAAGTTGCCATTATAACGTTTATAGGAGCGTTGCCTTGACCCGCTCATAAGGGTGTACAGGGGTCTTCTCTGTGATGTCATTTCCTGCTTTATGGTTTTCTTGATGATGACAACAGAACTGAGTTCCTGTCGGTTACACCACAATGATTTGCCAGATTATGTTTTTAAATAATAATATTTCAGCTTCAGTGCTACTCAGTCTTTTACAGTGAATTCAAATAGTTTGTTCAATGTTGCCGTCCTCAATGCTAAAAATGATTCCTAATACGAGTTATTGCTTTGTTAATGGTGTTTTAGGGTCTGTTCAATTTTTTTTTTTGTTTTTTTTTTTTATATATAATATTAATTTATTCATAATTCATTATTAATTTTTAGACTCAAAACTCAAAGCAAATATTTCTTTAGGAATACTTTAAGCTGTTCATATATATATATGCGTGTATGTATTTACATGTTCCCTTAACTTTCTAAATAATTTGTATAATTATGTGTTTTTTTAATATTTTTTTATATTAAAGTACATCAGTAGAGTAGCGGTCTTTGAGATGTCCTCAGATATCGAGAGAAATGTGTGTGTGTCTTGTAGAGCTGCATGATTAATCGTTAAAAGATCGCGATCTCGATTCAACCCCCCACGTGATCTTAATCCCGCATTTCTACGATTCTGCCAATGATATTCAACGAGATAGCGCTCTAGGAGCGGGACGGATCGCACTAGATACGGTTCGGCACGCATGTGATTCGCGGATAGGGTTGCCAACCGCTCCGTATAATACGGAATCGTCCCGTATTTGACACATAAAAGTCTTGTTCCGTATTGAACTGATACGGAACACACTTTGTTCCGTATTTTTGAGAATCAATTCAGTGCAAATCCATGACAGACACATATAGCTTCTGATATATGTCAGATTATGAACCAAGACATTTGTAGGCTATGATAAGAAGAAAAAAAAAAACAGACTGCGCGGTAGATACTAATTTCTCTCCGTTTGTCTATGATCAGTGTAGCATTTTTAACATCTTGGAACATCATCAGAGAATGCCCTTTTAATTGGTTGTTTCAGTCATTGTGAGTCACGTATCGTAGCAACGATGACGACAAGTCACAACAACGGGAACATTTTAATTTCTTTATTAGCTGTTTTTTTTTTATGTATTATAGAGAGCCTAAATCCCTCCCCTTCCGGAAAAATATTGTATGGTAGTCAATGGCGCGAGACAACAAATATGTTAATCTCGTTTGAATTGTGCCCTGAATTACACATATGATGTTTATCAATTTAAAAGATACATTTTAAAGTCAAGAAAGTCGCAGTTTGATGTAAAACTGTTGAGGTATAAGACTGTGAAAATACGCAATTACAGAGACTACAAACTCAAAAGGCGCACATGTGACGTCATACCTTTTCTCTCAATGAATGAAGCTAACTTTACTGAAGCTAACGTCTGTCATTTTTTCTATAGTCTTACCTTATAATCGTAACATTACGCCGTCATGCCTGAGTGTTTTGTACCAGACTGAACACATACGAGCAACGGATCTTGTGACGTACATATAGTGCGAGATGAGAGATGTAGTTCATTGAGCGATTTTCACATAAAACTAAATGTTACTCTTCTGTTTTATGACAAACTGCGACTTTCTTGACTTTCATAATTATCTTTTAAATTGACAAACATCATATGTGTAATTCAGGGCACTGTTCAGACGGAATAAAAAGATAAGTTGTCTCTCGCCATTGACTACCATACATATTTTTTCCGAAGTAAGGTCCCATGAGCCGGAAGCGGAGGGGCGGGACTTAGGCTCTCTATTGCTTTGCACTGGAAAGAAAGTTAACTATAATGGAAGTATAATTATATAAAGATATTTGCACTACACTTCCTTAAAATGTTGTCTAATTAAATTAAAAATATTATTTTTTGCACTGGAAAGAACATTCTAGAAGTCTAATTCTATTGAATAAGTTCGCACAAGGCTACAGAAAACTTTTGTGTTTATCTTTCTTCAAATGCAGTCTAAAGCCGATGAGTTTTGAATGTTATAAGTTGTATTTGTTTAAGTTAAAAATAAAACGTATTATAAACTAAACAAATCCATGGTTCATTGTTGGCAAAATGATCATGATAGCCTTTATATGTCACATCTATGTGGTTCAGTCTTGTATATTGATTAGGCCTATATTCTATAAATATTGTATTATAATATGCTATAATGTAGGAAATATATTTATCTAAATGTTTATCCCCCCCCCCCCCCCCCCCCCGTTCCTTATTTCCGTTTCAGAAAGTTGGCAACCCTATTCGCGGATTAACTGCTAAATTTAACCATCATAGAGCGAAAGTTTATAATTTGGACGTGTATTGTCTTGCCAGTTTACACAATCAAACAAATTTAATCGCGGAAGAAGAGCCGAAAACCGGGACTCGCGCGTTATCTGTGCGCACACCCACACACACTCGAAGGAGAGAGAGAGTTATTATAAAACGTATCTCAATTACACACTTATCTTAAACTACAGTATGAGATGGTTAAAAACAAAACTGCTCAATCACAAAGCACCAGCGGCCAGACGAAACAAACGTCTATAAAAGCAACGCTATTCAACGCAATGAATGCCGTCAATGTTTAATTGTCATTTTTTATTTATTTAAATATGACATTATTTTTGTTTACTGCATTTATTTAAATTTGACTGAAGCAAGGGTATTATTTCTTATTTTGTTTCTATCTTGTTTGGTAACCTAATATTCAGGATTTGTAGGTCTTTAAAATAATAAAGCATTTCAGAATCGTGATCTTCAATAAAATCGTGATTCTCATTTTAGCCAGAATCGTGCAGCTCTAGTGTCTTGTGTTTCTCTCTGTATGAGATGCATGTGTTAAAATGTGTTTTTATGAAATGAATAGATGTCGCCGACCCGCTCTCGCTCTCGATGTTTTGGTTGAGAGGCATTGGCACGAGTGTAGAGAGACTGAGTAATTATTGGGAAATAAAATGATAAATGCTAAACGCAGTTTCAGTAATGGCTTTCTCAGTGCTGCGGTCTGACTTTGAGCGTGCCGTCGGTCACATGATGGGTTTTCCATGGGATTCAAGCAGGAATGATGATGACTGTCTGTCTGTTTAATAAATAATCTTATCCTATAATATCCCGTCGCCTTGAGTTTCCAGATTTGACATGCGCATTAAGACGACAAACAACTCCTGTGTGTTGATATGTAGATGGCGAGGCTGTGTTTTCATTTTGGGCTGAGCTCTGTTCAGAATAACTGTAATTATGTGCTATTTCTGATCTGTAAATGCCTGTGTGTGTGTGTGTGTGTGAGAGAGAGAGATGATGCATAATTTGTCCTGCAGCATTCTGGGAAAAACCATACAGCCTGTTTTGTCTCAGACAAACGCCAAGCTCCAGTAAAGTGCTGATATTTAGATGTTTTTGAGTTCGAACTCTCGTTCACGAAAGCATGGTGGTCATATACTATACTATGGTTCCTGTGGGTATGCTTTTGTTGTTTAGTATTATTTCAAGGGGTATTCTGCATCATTGTAAATGTGATTGTGGTTAAAGGTGGCGTGAATGTTATGCACAGTGATTTTAATGTCATTTTTAGGTGATCTATTCACCGAAACCTCATTTGCACTGTAAATGTTACAGTATGTGAACATGCAAATCATTCAGTACCACGGTATTGCCATCCGATACCATCGTGAAGTAACATGCACATCCCCGCGGTGTTGCAACACAGGAAATTGTGTGAGGAAGTTAGTTTTTCCGGGGCAGTTGTTCTTACTCGTGGGGGAAGTTTGACACTGCGGTTCACGGCTGATGGAGGTAAAACGGCGAGAGTCGTCTTCAATATAGTGTTAAAACCCCAGTAAACTGCTGTCAGAGTCGAGTGACTCATTCATGTGATCATCGCTGTCTTGCATTTGGATGTTTTGTTCTTAAAGACACTAAACATCCTCATTTTTAGGAGTGTAGTTCCTCGTTGAAGGGATTTTCGTGTCTTAAGTCATGGTTTTGTAACTCTGACCTTCACATAGTTTGTAATAATGTGCCGCAGATTAAAGGATGTGTTCTGATTTCCAGATACATCCCTGTGTAGTAACTGGTCATCTTAAGGGGATATTTGGCGTAAAAATGAAAATTCTGTAATTTTGTTTAAAAAAAAAAAAAAGTTTCCTCATAATTCAACTTAAAAACCTTAGTTCAGTTCATGACTTGTACAGCCAGTTTGGTATTTAATTTAAGGCATTTCATTTTATATATATATATACACTCACCTAAAGGATTATTAGGAACACCTGTTCAATTTCTCATTAATGCAATTATCTAATCAACCAATCACATGACAGTTGCTTCAATGCATTTAGGGGTGTGGTCCTGGTCAAGACAATCTCCTGAACTCCAAACTGAATGTCAGAATGGGAAAGAAAGGTGATTTAAGCAATTTTGAGCGTGGCATGGTTGTTGGTGCCAGACGGGGTTTTCACGCACAACCATTTTTAGGGTTTACAAAGAATGGTGTGAAAAGGGAAAAACATCCAGTATGCGGCAGTCCTGTGGGCGAAAATGCCTTGTTGATGCTAGAGGTCAGAGGAGAATGGGCCGACTGATTCAAGCTGATAGAAGAGCAACTTTGACTGAAATAACCACTCGTTACAACCGAGGTATGCAGCAAAGCATTTGTGAAGCCACAACACACACAACCTTGAGGCGGATGGGCTACAACAGCAGAAGACC
Source organism: Rutilus rutilus (assembly GCF_951802725.1). Taxonomy (NCBI): domain Eukaryota; kingdom Metazoa; phylum Chordata; class Actinopteri; order Cypriniformes; family Leuciscidae; genus Rutilus; species Rutilus rutilus. The sequence continues at coordinate 36,613,324 of NC_140224.1, read as the reverse complement.
CCACCGGGTACCACTCATCTCCACTACAAATAGGAAAAAGAGGCTACAATTTGCACGAGCTCACCAAAATTGGACAGTTGAAGACTGGAAAAATGTTGCCTGGTCTGATGAGTCTCGATTTCTGTTGAGACATTCAGATGGTAGAGTCAGAATTTAGCGTAAACAGAATGAGAACATGGATCCATCATGCCTTGTTACCACTGTGCAGGCTGGTGGTGGTGGTGTAATGGTGTGGGGGATGTTTTCTTGGCACACTTTAGGCCCCTTAGTGCCAATTGGGCATCGTTTAAATGCCACGGCCTACCTGAGCATTGTTTCTGACCATGTCCATCCCTTTATGACCACCATGTACCCATCCTCCGATGGCTACTTCCAGCAGGATAATGCACCATGTCACAAAGCTCGAATCATTTCAAATTGGTTTCTTGAACATGACAATGAGTTCACTGTACTAAAATGGCCCCCACAGTCACCAGATCTCAACCCAATAGAGCATCTTTGGGATGTGGTGGAACGGGAGCTTCGTGCCCTGGATGTGCATCCCACAAATCTCCATCAACTGCAAGATGCTATCCTATCAATATGGGCCAACATTTCTAAAGAATGCTTTCAGCACCTTGTTGAATCAATGCCACGTAGAATTAAGGCAGTTCTGAAGGCGAAAGGGGGTCAAACACAGTATTAGTATGGTGTTCCATATATATATATATATATATAATATTATTATTATTATTATTATTATTATTATTATTATTATTATATTTTTTTTTTTTTTTTTTTTGGCCTATTTTGTATAACTTTTAATGAAGTTTATTCGAGAAATTATTCCATACAATGGAAATCTAATGTTCCCTCCGTTCTTCAAAATATCTTTTCTTCGTCATTAGAATTTTGGGGTTCTGTCTCTTTAAAAACTTTAAAACCACTTTAAATCCTGGTTAAAGATGCAATTTAAAAAAAAAAATTGAGTAATTTGCTTGATTAATCATTAAAAGATGGCGATCTTGATTCAAACACCCATGCAATTTTATTCCTCTGACTACGAGTCCGATCACAGCGAACATTCAGATCTGCGTTCTGATACAGAGAGTTGTTGCCGTCTATAGGTATAAAACAGCTTTACAAACTCTTTTCAACGGCACAGCATCGTTATTCCTGTTATAATAATTCAGATTATCACAGAAGAACTGGCATGAAAGTTTATAGTTCAGAGACTGATGCCCACGGTAGCGATCAAATTAGAGTAAATCACCTTTTGAAATACAATTAGACGCTTAAAATAATTTTTTTAGCTATTACATTGTTACACCAGTAGGTGGCGACAAATGACTGTTTAAAAATGTATGTCATTGAATCATTCATTTTAAGAGATTTGTTCAAAAACACTGATTCATCTCCAGTTCTGAATCAGGTGAAGTCTTTGAGTGAGTCAATGAATCATTTATTCAAGAGATTCTTTCAAAAACACGTCCGAAATCACATACTCTTGAGTAGGTACTTATTTTGAATAAGTAATTGCTAAAAAAGTATGTTCTATATAATATGAATGTGTGTAGTATCTACATTCGTCGTGTTTCCCTTATCATGTGACCTACCAGGGTCACATTCACTGCCATTCACAAATCCTCTCCCGTGGCCTCATGGGAAAGTAAAGTATCCATCATATGCACACTTCAGGATCTCGCCGGATCTAGTAGGTCATCCAGGTACTCTTTACCTACAGTATACTCTTTTATGAGTACTTTTGTCACATGCTGTTTTTCGCCTACTATATAGTAGGTAAGTATGTGATTTTGGATGCAGCCTGAATCATCCTGTACATACCTGTCAACCCTCCCGTTTTTTCCCTTGCTATCCCGCTATCATCCCGTTTAAATATTTTCCTGTATTTCTCCCGTATTTTTAATCTTTCTAT
>NC_140224.1:36593909-36601409 GCF_951802725.1 Rutilus rutilus | reverse complement strand
AATCAAAAATTAAAATGAAAATGGAAAATGCAAAAACTAAAAATGTAAACTATTAATAAAAACTATAATAGTACCGCAGTGATACTAAATTAACACACTGCTATTTTATCACAGATTTTTTTTATTAAATGAAGAAATTGAAAAATTAAATGCAGTTACAATTATAAAAAAATATATATAAATATAAATATAAATATAAATATAAATATATATATATATATATATATATATATATATATATATATATATATATATATATATATATATATATATATATATATATATATATATTCTTTTTTCATTATTTATATATTTTTTTAATACAGTGAAGAGAATCAGGTTGGAAAATTTGCCTAATTGTCATTAGTGCTTCATTGTTCAGAATAGTTTCATTGTTCAGAAACTATTAATTATGAATATGTTTTGAACTAAGCTTTGATTTGCGGTGTGTTTGTCGTCAAACTCAAAATTTTGTTTATTTTTAATTATTAAAAAATGCCATTATTTTATATGAAAAACTTAATTGTATTTTAAAATATTTTAACATGTCTTGTGTGTATATATATTTTTTGATTAGATCAGATCTAGCATTTAAATCTGTATCCCACCTATGGGGCATGTTGTCACATTTCACTTCCAATCTTTCGGGGTAAATCAAGAAAAAAGTATACACTGTATTAATGAAACAAAACCACATAATTGTACTAGACGTGTGTGTAATTAATGTGGGAAAAAATTAATTCTCTGAACGCAAAGTAGGTTTACAAAAACAGACGTGCATTAATATGGTAATCATTCCGCTTTGATAATGAAGTACTTCACCACGCCACCTCTTTGTCCACCCTGAACGTCACTTAATTTCCTTCAGAAATCCCGGTGAATCCCGGGGTTCAGGAAGATCCTGGATGTGTCGCGGCGCGTCTCTGCAAACAGAGAGTGTAATTAATTACTGCTCTCGTTAGTCTTCACGAGACGTTTGCACCTCTCTCTGAAGGCTTTGAAGGAGACATGCGCTCCTTCTCTTTGTTTGCTCGTTAGTTTCTGTTTGCTGACGAGCCGATGATGAGTTTCGCTGCAAATCAACAGAGAACACAAAGTGTCCGACTTCTCAAACACTCGCCTTTGTTCCGCGTCCGACTCGTTATTTGAGCTTCTTCCCGAGTTGAATGGTCCCGTTTTCTACATAATAAAGCAGTAATTAGTCATTTAGCAGAGACATTTATTAAAGCTGGGGTTAATGCTGCATTTTTGTCATGTTATAAAGTCTCCAACTGTACAAATCTTTGTCAAACGTATTTGTTATGAAAGCTTTATTTCGTTATTATTTCTGTTAGTTACTATTTTTATTAGTTTATTAATATTTTTGAATAATTTTATCTGAACATTTTCAGTTTTCATTTATTTTATTTTTTGTAATTTTAGTGCTTTAGTGCTTTTGTCTTTATTACTTTTTTACAATACTGTAAAAAAAAGTTCATTTCAGTTTAATATTTCTTCAGCCTTAGTTTTTATTTATTTTAAGTAAGTTGAGTTTTTTTTTTTTTTTTCAGGTTTATTTTAACTAACATAATGTTTTTAATAGTTTTAGTTTTGACTTATTTTAGTACTTCAACTTACCAAGGCGACATTTAACATTTTTGTAAAAAAGATTTAATCTAATATTTAGAAATTTTGATCATTTCAGCTTTAATTAACATTTTAAGTTTTCATTTTTCATTGTTCTTTTTTTTTATTCTATGTGCTTTTGTCTGTTTTATATTACTGTTTAGTTTGACTCTTTTTTCCATTTCAGTTTAATATTTCTTTAGCTTTTTATTTAATTTTTAGCTTTATTTTAATGAACAAAAAGCTTTTAATAGTTTTAGCTTATTTTAGTGCTTCAACTTATATCAGTTAGTTCCCTAAGGCAGCATTTCTAATTTTCATTAAAGTTTTATATCCAATATTTGTATTTTATATTATTCATCTTTATTTCGATGAACACATTTTTAATGGTTTTAGTATTAATAAACGATTATAACCCTGGCCGTCACCCAAACGGCAGCGACTTCATCAGTTAAAGCTAGTTTTCTCTGTTTAATGTGTGTTATTTGATCCTAACCGCTGTAAACTGATGCATGGATTGAATGCAAAGTATGTCACTTTGGATAAAAGCATTTGCCAAATGCATAAATGCAAACATGACCAACAAATCTGCCATTTTTGGCGTTATGAATGTTGCAATGAAATGAAATCAAGAACAGCTGAGCAGAATTTAATCTGGTTATGAAGTGACGTGAACCTGAATGAATTTCTCCTGGTCATTAGTTTTATAGATAACATAAAGTGTTTGTTTAAGTGAACATGTTTGTTTGTTTTTTATTTTATTTCATGTTTATTTTAATTAACAAAAAGTGTTTAATAGTTTTAGTTTTAGCTAAATTCATTTTCAATTTACACTGAAAATTTTACAAAGGTTGATTCAAAATATGAATAGTGTTCATTTTTGTATTTTTTTTGCATAGTGTTTTTTTAACATAGAGTCTTTTATTTTTAACATAAAGCGTGCCAAACACACATACATGTGCAAAACATTTTAATAAAAAAATCAGCATCTGATCATCCGATCTGGTTCTCAGGGCTCGTTCTTCATGGTGCAGGACGCGTTCAGTAAAGCTGATGTTCTCAGCACCACCGGCTCGTACGGCGCGCCGAACTTCCGACGGATCAGAGACGGTTTCCCACTGTACGGCATGGGCCAACCCAGCCTGGGTGGCTTCAAACGGGTCCTGCAGAATCTCCAGACTCAAGGCCACCAGGTCAGTGTGTGTCGGTCTCCTGCCGATCCCTGTTGACCCTCCATTAACCCAAAGCGATGTGCAAATAATTCCGCTGATAAGGCGTTTGTCAAGTCATTTGTTAGAGATTAAATCTGTTGTTGATTCGCTTGATTGTTCAGGGAAATGCAATGCTGATTAAACTGACACTTTCAATTAAACTGTTGTTTAAATGTTATAGTTTGCGCAAATTAGTTTACATGGAGGTTATGCGTGTGACGTCACCGTCAGCCGGAGTGTGTGTGGTCACACACACATACACACTGAGTGGCAGGATTGGTTTTCAGCCGTGAAAACACACAAAACGCATCTAAAACGGGAAAGCGCTTTGAGATTGACTGTATAAATAGATTTGACAAGAAATCTGAGGTGTATTTTTACAGACAGGCGAAAGATACAGAACAGAGAAACAATGCAATCACAGGAACAGCTGGATCCAGGCAGAGAAAGGTGGATTTGCGGTTATCATTTTGTGGGTATTTAGGGGTAAAATCATACGTAATATATTGTATTGTTATATATTGCATTTACAATTTTCATCAATTAAGGATTTACATTTACATTTATGCATTTGGCAGACGCTTTTATCCAAAGCATTTCAAGATGCACATTTACATTCTTATCAGTTCTTGCTTTCCCTGGGAATCGAACCCATGACCTTGGCATTGCAAGCGCCAACGCTCTACTGTTTGAGCTACAGTATTTAGCATCGTGTATTCTGCAGAATATTCATAATTCATCATTTATACAGAACAGAGAAACAATGCAATTCATAGAAAGAACTGGATCCAGGCAGAGAAAGGTGGATTTGTGGTTATCATTGTGTGTCGATATGCTGAATTCAGGGGTAAAATCATACCTAATATATTGTATTGTTATATATTGTATTTTACAACTCATCAATTAAATATTTACCATTGTATATTCTGCATAATTGGATGTTTTTAAATAAACACTGACAAAAAACTCGATATGATGATATATATATATAACACTGATATGAGGGATCACATTCATTAGACCTGTATTGTATTTCTATAAAGCGTTCACAGGCAAATTTGCTTTATGTATTTCCCCGGCGTGGAAATCAGGCTCATATAAATGTCAGGAAACATGATTCCTGCTGAATGTTAATATGCATGATCACTGGATCTTTGGTGAGTTGTAAGGAACATTATATCGAGTCCAACCTTTAGTCTAAACTGATAATTGTTTGTTTTACTCGTGTTTCTCCTGTTAAATCCAGTCACTCTCAGCTCTTCTGCCACTCAGTCCGGCGGGAAAGTGAGTCAGTGCAAAACCTCTTAGACGAGAGATGCATTTGCAACGTTTTTATTCGGTGGAGAATATGCTAATCAGTGACTAGAAGATAGTTAACTCCACATCAGCAACATAAATTCATCAACTAACCTGTTGCTCTACATGTTGTCACTTCTTCTTGAGTCTCTCCATCTTTGTCTGACTCCAGTTTGAACATAAAAGCTCTTGAAGCTCCGCCCTCTGTGCCGGGAGCAGCAGCTCATTTGCATTTAAAGGGACAGACACAAAACGACGCGTTTTTGCTCACCCTCAAAAAGGGACAATTTGAACATGTTATATACAAATATCTGTGGGGTATTTTGAGCTAAAACTTCACACACACACTCTGGGGACATCAGAGACTTACTTTACATCTTGTACGAATGGGCATTATACCATTATACCGTAGACGAGAGTTGCATTTGCAAGGTTTTGATGTGGTGGAGGTTCACATGCATCTGTCCCTTTGAACAGGAGGTGATTTTCCTGTGTTTGCGCGAGGAGCCCGTGGTGTTCCTGCGCCTGGAGAGCGACTTCTTTCCCTACACGCCCCGGAGGAAGGAGAACCTCCACGAGAACCTGCACGATCTGGGACGAGGGCTTTCCTCCGAGGACCTGGAGCTCACCATCAGGAGAGAGGTCGGAGAGTTTAATGAACACGCGCCAGTACAGGAGCGATGGGATCCAGCCAACAGAGAAATTATGTTTACTATTTATTTATTCTTAGAGAATAAAAACGCATAACTAATGAACAAGAAAATGCATTTTAAACTGTCCTGAGATCATTTTAAATATGATTATGATTATTATTATTAAAGCAGTTGAATATACTCTTTAGTAATGAAAAGAATAGTAAAATGTTTTCTGATTTCAGGATTAATTATAATTATATTGATTATAATAATTATTATTAAAGCAGTGAATTATATTTAATACTTTATACTTTTACTAGTACTACTACTACTAATAATTAATATTATTATTTAAAAAAAAATTTTATTAAAGCAGTTAATTATATTATTGAAGAAGAGTAGTAAAAATATATAAAAATGTCTGATCTCAGGATAAATTATAATTATATAATTTGTATTTTTATCATTACTATTATTAAAGCAGTTAATTATAATTTTTTATAATAATAATAATAATAATAATAAAAATGATAATAGCAGCAATAATAATGATGATGATGAAAATAATAATAAATAATGACGACAATATTTTTTGGAATTATTTATATTAAATATTTATAGGAAAATCAGTCAAGTCAGATAAAATCAAAGTAGTGAAACCCACATCCAGGAACACATCTTTTGTTGTTGTTATTGGACATAAAAAACATAAAACATGACATTTTAGTCATAAAAACTTTTAATTTAGTCATCAAAAAAATGTGTAAATGTTCTTATTATACGTATGAAAAAAGCATGAATAGAACAATAAAATTTCTAAGAATTTTGCACATCTCTCCCCTTTCTTCTTGTCATCCACCCGTGAATGCTCAAACCGTAATGCTCTCCTGTCATGTTTATAATAACTGCACCTCCAGAAATGTTCATGTGCCGATCATGTACAAGTTCTCATCTGAGAACGATGTGTTTTTGTGCTTTTAGCTTCATGACTTCGCCAAACTGAACGACAACGTGTTCTACGTCTACAACGACATTGAGCATTTTAAAGGAGAACCGCAGAAGATCTGCATCGGCTGTGAAGAAGACATTCATGTGACGGAGGAGGTGTATCAGAGACCGCGCTTCACCATGCCTGCGTACAGGTACACACACACACACACACACACACACACACACACACACACACACACACAAGCAAGCACGCTTCACCATGACTGCATACAGACACACACAGTCTTGTTACGTAATCAGATTACTTTTTCAAGTAACTAGTAAAGTAACGCATTACATGTAAAATTTACAACAACATTTCTTAGTTACTTTTTCACATAAGTAACGCAATTAGTTACTTTTTAAGGGAGCAACGCAACACTGTAATGCATTACTTTTCAAAGCCACTTTCCCCAACACTACACACACACACACACACACACACACACACACACACACACACACATATGCTTCATGGGTTTGTGCTGGTGAATCCTCATCTCCACACGTAACGGCAGTTTGTGGTGATGTGTGTGTGTGTGTGTGTTCAGGTATTACCGCCTGCCTCTGCCGATGGAGGGAGCGCCGCTGGAGGACGAGTTCGATGCGTTCGTTAATGTTCTCCGGGTAAGAGATTCTCCTGAAAGCATCGGCATGAACCATTCTGACCTCTGACCTTTCTAATACTTGATTTCTATTGTATTAGCTGGGAGTTATACAGTTTAATAATAATAATAATAATAATAATAATAATAATAATATTTTTTTTAATGTTTTCTGATATCAGGATTAATTATAATCAATTATAATTAATTTATTTATTTATTTATTTATTTATTTATTTATTTATTTATTTATTATTATTATTATTATTATTATTATAGCTGTGAATTATAAAGTTTAATAATATTAAAAGTAAAAATGTACATGTTTTCTGATCTCAGGATTAATTATAATTATATTAATTAATTATAGTAATTATTATTAAAGCTGTGAAACATACTATTTGATAATAATATGATCAATATTTAAAATAATAGTTTTCTGATCTCAGGATTAATTGTAATTAATTAATTAATTATATTAATCTATTATTATTATTATTATTATTATTATTATTAATTGGAATAATTATTATCAAAGCAGGCAATTATAATAATACTAATAATAATAATTATTAGTATTTAATATTTTTATTGGTATTATTCAGCAATTATTATTATTTAATAATAATATTATTCATTTTCTTAATATTAATATTAAATATGAATGGCAAAGTCAAGTTTTCAGGAATGTTCTCCAGGTAAGAGATTCTCCTGAAGCGACCCGTCTTATCTCTGAGCGAGTCATATTTAGCTCTGACCTTTCTGATCGAGATATCATCTAAATCAGTGTATTGGTCAGCTGATGTCATGTGACGCGCATGACGGCTCTGTCTGTGCATCAGGGGAATTGTTTTCTTGTGATGCGGTCGGTTCAGGTCATGCCCATTCAGCCACCGATGTGATTAAATCTTCCGAGGCGGTGGAATCTAAACACGTCAGATGCTTTAAAGTGCGTCCGGGCTGTAATATATAATGTGTTTAGATGGAGGGAAATGAGTTAATGGAATATTGTGGAGTCTGTAGATCATCAGAGAGGCTGAAGACAAACATGAGAAACTACTGTGTCCTTTCTTTCAAAACAGACCGTACTTACAAAAAGTTAATGTCGACCAAATGTGACCCTGGACCACAAAACCAGTCACATGCAGATTTATGCAT
>NC_140224.1:36566409-36588909 GCF_951802725.1 Rutilus rutilus | reverse complement strand
TAATTGGAACTGTTTCTTGAGCAGCAAATCATCATATTATAATGATTTGTTAATTTTTTGACTATACACAAGCCAAAACGAGGACATGAACACACAAATGAAATCATATTATACAGATTTCTGAAGGATCATGTGACACTGGAGACTGGAGTAATGATGCTGAAAATTCAGCTTTGATCATACAAAATACTCTCATATAAAACAGCCATTTTAAATTGTAACAATATTTCACATTTTTACTGTATTTTTGATCAAATAAATGCAACCTTGATGAAATCTTTACTATTCCAAAATAATGTAAATGCATCTTTTTCATGTGAAATACTGTACGCTTGAAATGTTTTATTGGAAAACTCCTCGTTATATGAGCCCTGAATCTCAGTAATTCATTACTCTTGTCAGGCTTCATTACACAGACTGTGTGTGTGTGTGTGTGTGTGTGTGTGTGAGACGTCTAAGGCTTCTTAACAAAGACTCTTTATCCCGCAGCGTATCAACTGAGCCGATTCTGTCCATTTCTCGGGATTCTTCCTCTCTGGACAAACTGAAATCTGTTGTACTGAGCTTAGATCCTCCGTTTCCTCCAGCTAGTGTTGTGTAAAGATCGCTTGTGTGTGGATCCAGCTGGAAACACACGGCAGATTTACGGCCTACAGCTGAACAGATTGTAAATAAAGTGTGTCTGTGTGTTTTTAGGGAAGCAGCACTAAAGATTACTTCCTCCATCGAACTCTACAGAGTCTAGAGCGATATTTCTTCCTGATCGTCTTTAACGCTTACCTACATGAACAGGTACAGTGTGTTTCCAAATGAGTGTTTTAAGGGGCATTATTCGTATTTATTATGTTTCTCCTCGCTGTTGTAGTATCCACTGGCATTCGCGTGTAGTTTCAGCCAATGGTTGTGCTCTAACGCCTGGATGTACCGCCTCCTCTCCTGCATGAACCAATCAGAGCTCAGAGCACCAGCTGACCTGCTCACCAAAGGAGCTCGAGTTCTGGTGAGGAAAACCCTTCTGAAAGAAATTAAACTGTTGGATTAAATCACTGCTTTTCTGAATGTGTACAGAATGCAATCAATGTGCAACGTTAGGAAATTAAGGCGAGACACTACAGGTGAATTGGGTAAAATTTTAAATTGGGTAAAACTTCCTCAGTTGATTACTTACACAAGTATATATATAAAAAAAAATGTATTACAAGTTTTAGACATTTTTATTTTTAATTATGCAAATTAGGCATTATCTCATTAAATATGCACGATTTTGCATATATTTTCGGTAGATAGATCTGAACATATGATGAAGCCAGGTGCAAAATTCTTTTTTCATTTTGTTTACACACACAAGATGAAAATAAAAATTCAGAGGGATTTCAGGATAATATGCTTTCATTACCTAGGAAATCAAAATATACTCTCCATAGCCTTAAAGAATCGATTTTCGCCATATTTTTTTGAATAAAATGTCACATAAATCAGGCCAGGAATGATTTATTAACAAATCCCTCTGAAAATATCTTCAGAATACTGCTAAGTGTATAACTGGAGAGTTTGGTGTACATAAGCTGAGATGTTTGTACTGGAGAATGACAAAAAACTCATTTTAAAGATTTAAATCGCTCTAAATGAGATTTCGTCGTTAGCTTCAAATCCCCCTTTGGACATTCACGATTGGTTACTGATAGAAAGGAAATGCCCATATTTGGGATAGCGTTGTGCAGGAGACTCAGAGCTTTACAACGACACCGGTCATGACGGACTTCTTGGTAAATTCGGGAGAAACTTACAGCCGCAAGTAAACAAAATGTAATAAAATAAACATCTTAATGTACATTTTCAACTTTTTCTTTATAGCAGCTGGAAAGAACACATACTGAAGGAGTAAACTAGCCCAAAATCTCAAAACTGACCACTGCATGAAAAATTGATGTGTTTATGTAACGAATCGACTAGATTATTAATATTGCCTATTCCTTTCCATTTCATGCCGTTGTTTTCAGGCATTTTCGAAGCTGTTAAGTGCTATTCCTAATTAAATTAGGCAGCAATTAAGCTAATAACTGAACATTCTGTATTGCAGCATCATATTCTGATGCTTTTATGCATATAAACATCATATTCATTACTTGGATGCAACCCAAATATAGACCGTATTTGTTGTGCATGCAAACATAGTTATAGTTAGTGAATAATTATGACTGAATAACCACTTCCTCTCATGTAAGATCTGAGTGTAGTGTGTATTGCTTTTACGGTCCTAAAGAGGCGTTCTCCTTTAAAATGCTGGTGACTTCCATCTGGAGATTCTCTGTTTTATCTGCGCTTCGTTCTGATAGAGTTTCTCCATTGAGATTAATGTGCGTTTGCTCTGCATGGAAATGACCTTCTCACTTCGCAACCGTAACTAAGGAAAGTGTGACTTGTCGACAGATGAACTGTAACATCGTGACTCTGTCTGGCTTTTCCTTTCTGGGCCTTGGAACCGAGATTTAGCGCTGAATTGAGGAAGTCGATCCTCACGGTCAAACGTCTTACATGATCTTCTTACAAAACAGGATTCAAAACAGACCTTGAAACATACAAAATAGGTTTAGGTTTAGGTTTTATTTTATAAAAAAATAAAAGATGCTTTAAAAATCCTTTTATGTTTTGCTACATTTTAACCTGTTGTTTTTCTTTTGTTAAATGGCATTAAATTACAAACAAATCAGATCAAATGAGTGTTGTCTGGAGATGCTTTACTTTCAGAAAATACTTTCAAAAAACATTTTCATGTTTCAGAAATTTCTTGGATTAAATTGACTCTATATTCTAAAAGTATTAAAGACACTTATTTGCATTAAAACATTTTATTAAGCTAATTCCTCTTTATTTTATATTTATTTTTTTGAAGATTTAGCTCTAGAGAAAATGGAATGTTGCTCTGCACTTTAATTCCACATTTTAAATGTTACATTCACAATGATACAAAGTTTCAACTGAACAGAACTTGATGATGATTCTATCCACAAATTATAAACCTCATAAAATAAAGTTTCAGTTTTTAAAAATCTTAAATTTGACCTTTATTTTATGAATAAAGTGGAAAAAGTGAAACTTTATTCGATGAGGTTTATAATTTTTCCTACTGTTTGACATGTTTGTGAATACTGTATAAAATCCTTATTAAACTTTAATAATTTTTCTTTAGATTACTTTGGTAACAGGGTTGAATGGTTGTGCTTGATAAATGTTAATGAGAATAAATATCAATGCAAAAAAAAAAAAAAGCTGCGTTAGTTTCATAATTGATTATTTTTACATTAACTGTTATGTCCCTATTTTATTTCAATCTTTATTCTTTAAAGCTCTATATAAATAAATGTGTCACTGTATTATTATTTGTGCAAAGATTTAACTTCCCTTTCGTCATCTCTGCATAATAAACTGGGAAGTTTTGACATCTCAACACTTGCAAACATCATCCTAAAATGACACATTTTTTTTCTCTGTAAACCTCGACTAAACTAACGGATGATGCATTATTCCTGAAAGGATGTATGTCTTTATGTCTAGGTCGCAGATGAATATTTAGCACCTGACGTTCTGAGCACCATTAAGGAGATGAAAGTGGCTAATTTCCGACGAGTTCCCAAGATGCCGATCTACGGCATGGCTCAGCCGACGTCTGAGGTGAGTCTCGTCCTCTCTGAGAAGGGTTTGTGAACGCTTGATCGACAGCATCTCTCACCGCTCTTCTGTCTCGTTCCCCGGCAGGCGACGGGAGCCGTTCTGGCGTATCTGGCGGATGAGAAGAGGAAACACAGCAGTGTTTTATGGGTGAATTTGCAGGATGAACTGGTTCTGGAGGCCAACGGCCAGATCTTCTGTCCGAGAGAGCCCACGCGTGTGGATCAGCACATATGTGTGCTCTCCTCACACACACACGAGATCCAGGTCAGAATTACGCTACGTTTTTTATAAATGTCATAATCATTTGTTAACAAACAAGTATTCATTACTTCAATGAGATCATTGTTTCTGCCTTAAATTATTACATTGTTTAAAGCTGCAGTCCGTAAGTTTTTTGGGTTAAAAATTATCCAAAATAAATTGAGCAAGTGCATCACCAGCCAGTGTTCAACACTCTTAACTCCAGTGGTTCTGGTGGATTTACACAGGAAATTCGAGCGTGTCTTTGCGTCATTACATCACATCTGTCCACATAGAGAAGAGTCTCGGCTAGTCGGCGATGAGTGTGAGGATGCTGGAGATTTATAGCCTTTTCTCACAGCACTGGATATCATTACACTGAGCAATTTGATGGCGGATCCAGAAAGGTTCAAACGACGATCAGCTGGAGATTCACCCGCTGTAAAACACGAAAGACTTCGGACTTCGGAGCGGCTACAGAACTAAAGAGACTGACACCGGCTCATGCGGAAACAAGGATAATATCGGAAGGGCATTAAATGTCACGCAGTGCTGATGATCTTAACATTAACAATCTGAGAACTAAGTATAATTTGCACGGTTTGCCGTGATATGAAGCGATCGTTAGATTTAATCAGCGTGATTTACTGCAATGCTTTTTCCCCCTCAGTCGCTCAGAACAAAAGTGGATGTTACTTGTTCAGATTTTTCAGTGAAAGTTCTTATGTTGGTCAAACTTCCCAAAAGTATAATGTGTGATTGCGAATGCCAGGATCCACACCGGTGGCGACTGACAGACGCACGTTCTCCTCTAAACATCAGATTCATCCGCGCTGTGCCGTGCCGAGGCACAACCCACGTAAAGCTGATCATTCCGCGAATAACTGCAATTGCAGATTCCGAACAGAGATGGCGACAAAGAGGAGAAACTACGGACTGCAACTTTAAATTAAAGGGATAGTTCGCCCAAAAATGATATTTAATCCATGATTTACTCACCCTCAAGCCGTTCGAGATGCATATGTCAATCTTTTTTCAGACGAACACATTTTCAGTTATTTTAGAAAATGTCTTAGATCTTTCAGTGGTTATAATGTCAAGTTATGGGGTCCAGCTCGTTGAAGTCCGCAAATGTGCACGCATCCTTCACAAAAGTAATCCATCCGGCTCCAGGGGGATAAACGAAGGCCTTCCGAGGGTAATCCGTCCGGTTTTGTCGTAAAAATTTACATATTTAAAACTTTATAAACGAAAATAACTGGCTTCCGGTAGCGGTCGGCGCGTGTTCACGGAGATGGATGCTGGCGTATGACGTAGGACGTAGCGTAGGAAGCATCGTGACGTAGAACGAACGTAGAGTTTTGTTTTGCTCTGCTCTCTGGCTGCGCTGTCACGTTCGTTCTACGTCACGACGCTTCCATCTCCATGAACGCGCGCCGACCGCCACCGGAAGCCAGTTATTTTCGTTTATAAAGTTTTAAATATGTATATTTTTACGACAAAACCGCACGGATTACCCTCAGAAGGCCTTCGTTTATCCCCCTGGAGCCGGATGGATTACTTTTGTGAAGGATGCATGCACATTTTTGGGACTTGAAGGAGGTGGACCCCATAACTTCACATTATAACCACTGAAAGATCTAAGACATTTTCTAAAATAACTGAAAATGTGTTCGTCTGAAAAAATGATTGACATATGCATCTCGAACGGCTTGAGGGTGAGTAAATCATGGGCTAAATATCATTTTTGGGCGAACTATCTCTTTAATACATTTTTAGCTAACTGTGTTTGTGTATATGTACATTTCTGAAATGCATAACTTAGTAAGTTCTCTGATAACAGATCACTCTAAATTGTAATGTGGACTCATGCATTTGAAACGATGTGTATTGTGAAAAGCGTTATACCAAAAAAGTGAATTGAATTGAATTTAAAGCCGTAAGCCACTGCAGGATGTGCTTTATCAAACAGTTTCAGTGCTGACGGATTTTCACCTGCTGGATCATAAAACAACCTTCTAGATGACTTTTATTTCTTTAGATCCGGGATTCACACTTTTTTTTTGTCAGCCGAACCCATTAGACGTAAAATATTTTAAGTTAGTATTTCAATAACGTCACATTCGCATGTTTGACGGTTCTCTGTTGTCTGTTAATGGTCACATGTCATGCAAGTAAATGGAACAAATATATATATAAAGTATTTTTCATTGTTGTAATAATGATAATTGTTTTAACTCCAATTATATAAAAAAGACAGAATATATATTTCTGTTGTAAATTACAAATAAAAAATAATAATATTTGATGATGATTATAATAAAAATAATTTTATTTTACACTACAAGTTACAATACTAAAATGCATGCCTTAAATTATTCACTTTAAACATTTAAAATTTGGCGGACTGTTAGTGTGAAATGCTATAAACGGTCCACAAAATATTGGAAATTATGCAAATGTATTAGAGTTCCCAAATGAGTTTTCTGTGAACGAGAAGCTCTGAACGATTCACAGGCCAATTTATTTATTTATTTTAATTTTACATTCAATATAATTATTAACATTTCATCAACTTGCGAAGCCCTGTTTGGGACACACTGACCGGCGTTTGTGTGTGTGTGTGTGTGTGTTTGATGCAGAGACTGGAAACGGCTCTGAAAGAGGAACTTTTGGGAAGTCAGAAATGGCTTGAAGTGACTCTGGAGCAGGAGAAGCAGATGAAGATGTTCAAGAGCTGTTTGACGGTACAGGAGATCTTTAACCATCACAAGAGTTCACACCAGGGCCTGGAGTACAGGCGGATTCCTCTCCCAGAATGCTCTGCTCCGACTGAAGAGGTGAAACACACTTTAAAAGCTTAAAGATCTGCTGATATTCATCTTTCCGTTCAGATGCGGTTATAAAGGCTGATGAGACGACAAAGAAAAGAGCTTCGGCTCCCTCTAGTGTTCATCAGAGTCACTGTAATCTCAGATTTTACCAGAATATTTCACCCAGAAATGTCATTAACTCATCCTAATGTTATTTTATTTTATTTTATTTTATTTTATTTTATTTATTTATATTTTATTTTGTTTGTTTTGTTTTAATGTTTTGTTTTTATTTATTTTATTTATTTGTTTTAATTTTTTGTTTTAATGTTTTTATTTTATTTATTTATTTTAAAATTGTTATTAACATTATTTAATATTTATTTCATTTTATTTTAATGTTTTGTTTTGTTTTATTTTATTTTATATATTTTATTAAATTCTTTTAATTTTTTTATTTTTTGTTCTACAGAAGAAATAAAATCATGATGATGAGAAAAGGACGATAGATTTGTCATTTATGGGTGTAATGATGCTGTAATAGACTTCAGCATTGAATACTTACAGTGAAAACAGCTTTATTGCTGTTCATCCAGACAGTTTTGTTATCTTTCTTTTGTGCATTTTCTGAATGTCTTGGTCTGCTTTATCTCTTTTGTTTGGTCACATTGATAATGCTGTGTGTGTGTGTGTGTGTGTGTGTGTGTGTGTTCAGGGTTTCGACGGGCTGCTGGAGGCGATGAAGGCTCGTCTCGCTGAAGACTCGTCCTCTGCGTTCGTCTTTAACTGCTCGAACGGTAAAGGACGAACGACCACGGCGATGGTGATCGCCGCCCTCACGCTCTGGCACTTCAACGTACGTCTGCTGCTTTTTACAAAAATTAACAAGCACTTTTCACTATACACATTGTTTCAAAGTAGCTTTTTAATGTTTATAATTTAGTAAACTTTATTCCTTAAAATTCCTCTTTGATCACCCAAATTACATATTTAAAGTTTTTTCCTTAATGCCTTGAATGTAACTCGACACCTAATTTTGCACATGCGGAACCATGCATATGCAAATTAGCCCCGCCTCCTCTCACTAGGGTTGCCAACTGTCCTGTATTAGTCGGGATGTCCCGTATATTGGGCCTAATTTATTTGTCCCGTACGTGACCTCCCTTGTCCTGTTTATTGATGGCTATGCTGATCTAACCACTGACTGATACAACAGCAACACGACACTTGAGAATGATCACGACACCGGTCATCATCCAATCACAGCGGTCCCTCACGCGCATCAGACCATCATCCAATCACGGCGCTCCCTCATGTGCATCAGACCATCATCCAATCACAGCGCTACCTCACGCGCATCAGACCATCATCCAATCACGGCGCTCCCTCACGCGCATCAGACCATCATCCAATCACAGCGCTCCCTCACACGCATCAGACCATCATCCAATCACAGCGCTCCCTCACGCGCATCAGACCATCCAATCACAGCTCTTCCTTTACGCGCATCAGACCATCATCCAATCACGGCGCTCCCTCACTTCCTCTATTACTTTCTTTAATTTCTTTCAAATGTAGTGTATAATGTTACAAAAGCTTTCTATTTAAGATAAATGCTATTATTTTGAACTATGGATTGTGTGTAATGTGACTTTTTTTTTGTATGACCTTAAAATTCGCTTTAGAATTAAATTGTTCATAAATAGGTTAAGCAAAGCAAATGTGTTTATGTCTGAGAACCTTTTAAACACATACAAACCTGAAATGTCCCGTATTTTTCTTTTCTGAAGTTGGCAACCACTCACTCACAGCAGCTCGGATGACCTGGTCCACTCGGTCAGCTTTACTGTAGTAAATAGTATTTTTTTGTTTGTTTGACAGGGATTTCCAGAGTTCTGTGAGGATGAAATCGTAAGCGTTCCTGATGCCAAATACACAAAGGGCGAGTTTGAGGTGATGCACTTCTGCACTTTGACCTTTTTCATAATAATAATAATAATAATAATAATAATAATAATAATAACTGTTTTATAATAATAATAATTGTGTGTGTGTCTCTGTGTGTGTGTTTAGGTGGTCATGAAGCTGGTGCGTCTGCTCCCTGACGGTCACCGGATGAAGCGTGAGGTAGACATGGCCTTGGACTCGGTCAGCGAGACGATGACGCCACTGCACTATCACCTGCGAGAGATCATCATCTGCACCTACAGACAGGTGAGGGTTCAGATCATCATCTGCACCTACAGACAGGTGAGGGTTCAGATCAGACAGGTGAGGGCTCAGATCAGACAGGTGAGGGTGAGGGTTCAGATCAGACAGGTGAGGGCTCAGATCAGACAGGTGAGGGTGAGGGTTCAGATCAGACAGGTGAGGGTGAGGGCTCAGATCAGACAGGTGAGGGTTCAGATCAGACAGGTGAGGGTGAGGGCTCAGATCAGACAGGTGAGGGCTCAGAGCAGACAGGTGAGGGCTCAGATCAGACAGGTGAAGGCTCAGATCAGACAGGTGAGGGCTCAGATCAGACAGGTGAGGGCTCAGATCAGACAGGTGAGGGCTCAGATCAGACAGGTGAGGGTTCAGATCAGACAGGTGAGGGTGAGGGCTCAGATCAGACAGGTGAGGGTTCAGATCAGACAGGTGAGGGTGAGGGCTCAGATAAGACAGGTGAGGGTTCAGAGCAGACAGGTGAGGGCTCAGAGCAGACAGGTGAGGGCTCAGATCAGACAGGTGAAGGCTCAGATCAGACAGGTGAGGGCTCAGATCAGACAGGTGAGGGCTCAGATCAGACAGGTGAGGGCTCAGATCAGACAGGTGAAGGCTCAGAGCAGACAGGTGAGGGCTCAGATCAGACAGGTGAGGGCTCAGATCAGACAGGTGAGGGCTCAGATCAGACAGGTGAGGGCTCAGATCAGACAGGTGAGGGCTCAGATCAGACAGGTGAAGGCTCAGAGCAGACAGGTGAGAGTGAGGGCTCAGAACAGACAGGTGAGGGTTCAGATCAGACAGGTGAGGGTTCAGAGCAGACAGGTGAGGGCTCAGATCAGACAGGTGAGGGCTCAGATCAGACAGGTGAGGGTTCAGATCAGACAGGTGAACTGAGGGTTCAGATCAGACAGGTGAGGGTTCAGAGCAGACAGGTGAGGGTTCAGATCAGACAGGTGAACTGAGGGTTCAGATCAGACAGGTGAGGGTTCAGAGCAGACAGGTGAGGGTTCAGATCAGACAGGTGAGGGCTCAGATCAGACAGGTGAGGGTTCAGATCAGACAGGTGAGGGTTCAGATCAGACAGGTGAGGGCTCAGATCAGACAGGTGAGGGCTCAGATCAGACAGGTGAGGGTTCAGATCAGACAGGTGAGGGTTCAGATCAGACAGGTGAACTGAGGGTTCAGATCAGACAGGTGAACTGAGGGTTCAGATCAGACAGGTGAGGGCTCAGATCAGACAGGTGAGGGCTCAGATCAGACAGGTGAGGGTTCAGATCAGACAGGTGAACTGAGGGTTCAGATCAGACAGGTGAACTGAGGGTTCAGATCAGACAGGTGAGGGCTCAGATCAGACAGGTGAGGGTTCAGATCAGACAGGTGAGGGTTCAGATCAGACAGGTGAACTGAGGGTTCAGATCAGACAGGTGAGGGTTCAGATCAGACAGGTGAGGGTTCAGATCAGACAGGTGAGGGTTCAGAGATTTTGTCCTTGTGTTTTGTCTCAGTCTCCACCCAAAAACAGCAGGAGCTTTCTTGAAAAAACAAGATCTGATTTGCTGGTTCAAAGTGTGTTCAGGGTACCGGCTTAATACTGTGAGCGCAGAAGAAGAAATAGTTTTTCGAAGGTTGTGAGGATATGACATCATAATATTTAATTTTTATTTATTTATTATCATATTTTATTTATTTATTAGTTTTAATTATATTATTTGAAATAAAATAAATCAAAATATTTTATTTTATTTTAAATGCTCTAAAATGTATTTTAGTTTAGTTTTTTGTTATTTATTTATTAATTTATTATAGTATTTTATTTAAGATAAAATATATCAACTAAAAATCAGTTCTAAAATCATTTTATTTTATTCTTAATATGTTTTAAAAAAATTTTTAAATTAGTTTTATTTATTTTATTTTAAATAAAATAAAACCAAATATTTAATTTCATTTCATTTTAAATAAGTTCAAATATTTTATTGGTTTTATTATTTTTATTATTTAATGATCATAGTTTTTTTTATTTTAGATAAAATAATTAAACAAAAAATCTTCCAAATATATGTTCAAAATTGTATTTTATTTTTTATTTAGTTTAATTGATCTTTTATAGTTTTATTTTATTTTTAACTTTATTTTACTATAAATATATGCACTGAATGTGTTATTTTATTGTATTGTATTTAATTGAAGCAGTAAAGCAGCATCATAAACTGCTTCTCACACATGTTCCTCCTTCAATAGTGTTTAATATCACCCATCATGAATTTTGTGTAATGAGTTTTCATTTGTGTCTCATGTTTTGATCACTACATCATTCCCAGACGTTGCATGGCTTCACTATTATTCTTGCATGTAGATTTAATGACGTGTCCGAACTCTTGTGTCGTCTCTGAGTGTCCTGTAGAGGGCAGTCTCTTCACTCCATAAATACATTTAGACGATAACCCCATAATCAGACACTAATCAACTTCAGTCTCCATTTATATAAGCAGCATACATGTCATGAGTCTCCTTGATTTCCTTAGAAGGATTCTGGGAAAAACCCTCTAATGTTAGTTTGAAGGAGTTTTATCCAAACTTTTCCACGTGCATTAAGATCTGCAGCCAGCTGTGAAACCCTAATGACTGACAGATGCGTGTGACGCGTTAGTGAAGAGGAGGGGTTGTTGTGTGTGTGTGTGTGTGTAATTGTGTTTGTGGGTCAGGTCTGTCGCAGGTTCGAGTGTCGGCTCTTATGTAAAGCTCGAGGGGCGACTCGCTCATCAATGCAGGTTTGTGCAGCGAGAGCCACTTCATCTGCTCTCAATGGATCACATTGTCCCAAGCTCGTTTTTTTTTCTTCCCCTTCTCCGTTCAGTCATTACAGTAACTGAACTGCAGCTCGGCTTCCTAAAGCGGGCCGTCTCAGATCCCGCAGGAGAGACCAGGGATTTGTTTTTCCCGTGTGGAAACCCGAACACTAATCCCTCTCTTCTGTCGTGTCATTCTTTCACTTTCGCTCAGCTCCTGGTTTAGATAACTGCGTCGCTGACGGAGAGCGATCCGTGCGATTCATCACACATTCAACAAAATATTTAGGCCTAAATTTAAGATGCATGCAATTTCCATCCGTATGCATTTACAAAGTTTTAACATGAACGGTTACACTTTATTTTAAGGTGTCATTGTTACAGTGTAATTATATATTGAAGTACTGAGTAATGTTAAGCAACTACATGTACTTACTATAGGGTTAGGGTAGGATTTGGTTGAGAGTTAGTTGCATGTAATTATGCATAATTTCCTATGGTAAGTAAATGTAATATGTCATTTGCCACTAATAAACTTCATGCATGCATAAATGAAATGCAGCTGTAATAATACTAATAAACTCAATGCATTTAAATGCATGTTAAAGGAGAACTCCGGTCAATTTTAACATTGAGCTCATTTTTTTGTACATTTGGAGTGCTGTCAATACAGAGAACAACAACAAAAATCGGGGTTGCCTACACCGAGTTATTCTATTTTTAAAATTTGCACCCTGTTGACTTCAATGGGGCAAGTAGTAAACCTGCTTTTAGCCTCTTGACATCCTTGATGTGTCATTACAAGTGCACAGAAAATGTGAGTGATTCCTTCTGAGTGAACACGAGTGAATCTGACTGCAGTAGATGTGAAAGAAATGTATAAAAATGATGTTATTTAAGCCAGCGCAAATACCTGTGTTTACATCCTGTTTTCGGTTGAAGTCCAAAGTAGTCGATTGCCGAGTTCACGCGCGTGATCATAGCAACTAAACCTATGCGCGTGAACTCGGCAATTGACTACTTTGGACTTCAACCGAAAACAGGATGTAAACACAGGTATTTGCGCTGGCTTAAATAACATCATTTTTATACATTTCTTTCACATCTACTGCAGTCAGATTCACTCGTGTTCACTCAGAAGGAATCACTCACATTTTCTGTGCACTTGTAATGACACATCAAGGATGTCAAGAGGCTAAAAGCAGGTTTACTACTTGCCCCATTGAAGTCAACAGGGTGCAAATTTTAAAAATAGAATAACTCGGTGTAGGCAACACCGATTTTTGTCGTTGTTCTCTGTATTGACAGCACTCCAAATGTACAAAAAAATGAGCTCAATGTTAAAATTGACCGGAGTTCTCCTTTAAGCAGGCGTATATATTTACTATGAACAAATCCATGCATTTTAAAATATGATTAGTTAAATGGATGCACATAGTTAATAATACACTATGGCATGATTTTTTGAGTGCAGAAAGCGTACCGGTTTCATTTACATTTATGCATTACGTTAAGTTTATTAGTCTGTTTATGAAAGGAGTAAATTCAATTCAAAAAGATTGTGACCGATTCACTTTTTTATTGACCTGGAAATGTTAAATCCTTTCCTTTCTTTTTCTTCTTCTCGATATTTCGTTACACTATGTCGCAATGCGTAAGAAAGTGTCTGTCGTTACTTCCATCGCAACTCTTTATCAGGACAAACTTTGAAAGCCTTGTTTTGTAAGATGGACCCAGGAGCTGAATTTGATCAAATGTTTGATTATGATTCGTATCTGCCATGCAATAGCCTTTAAATCTAATATGGCAATAAAACTCAAATACAAACAAAACGTTCACCTTTTTCAGAACCCGCCCCTAAATGGAATGCAAGAACTGTGATTGGTCGCTTTATGTGTCAATCAGTGTGTGAAGCTATTCAGATGTTTTCAGTTTATCTACTATATCTGCTGTTGAGCGTCCCTGCTTTCGTTGTTTTTGATAAGTTGTCTGGTCGACCGTTCATCATCTGATAAGAAACATGTTGCGATCACATGCTCCTGTCCATCCAAACTCCCACAATGCACCACTGACATCAGCAACCCATCCGTGAAACCCTTGATTTGATTTATTTGATCACAGTGCAAACGTTCAGACAGGTTTGACAAGTACATCACAAATGAGTCTCTTAATTTCACTGTCACTGTTTCACATCACGTCCGTCTGTATAATGTGTGTCGAAGCTCGTCTGATGAATTACAGCTCTCGTCTGTCTGAAACCCGACAGAAACGCTTATTATTAAAGTTTCTTTCTATTGTAAGATAGACCAAGGAAACCCTTTACAGTTCAGGAGTTTACATGTTTTTGACCTGCTAATGTTTCATCAAAATACATGTGATTATACATTTTATTTACTTTTTTTCTTTTTGGATAATCTAGTGATGCACGTCAGTTGTGATTGGTCGCTTTATTTTATATGTTAATCAGTGGGTCATTTTAGGTAAAAAAAAAGGCTGGCTTCGTGAGATTAATATTCACTCAGCTGTCAATGTGTAAAGTTATTCAGATGTTTCTAAATACTGTTAATTTACTAGTATATCTGCACTAGAGCTGTTGAGCGTCAACGCTTTCTTTTATCACAATAGTGAGGAAGAAAAGATCTGTCTCTACCTTCATTTCATCCCAACATTAATGTCACGACACAAACTTTGAAATACTGATGCATTAAAGGTTGAATGGTTAGTAGATGAATTTATGTAGGTGATGTGTAGTTATCTTCTAGTCATTGATTAGCATATTCTGTCTTGATAATCTATAAATCGCGTTCAGGGGGCGGGTTTATGCAAATTTTAGGGTTAGTGATGTCACTAACCCGGGAGGAAGCTCGTGTAGTCTCTACCAGCCGTTTGTTGTAGTCCTTAAAAAGCGATTTATTTAAAAGCAAATATCTCCCTTTGCTTTGAGCTTTGAGCGTCGTAACTTTGCAGATGTTGTTTATGCTCAAACAGCAACATTACACACTAACTAAAGTTAGAAAAGAGAAATCATAATCAACCACCCCTTTAAGATCTGATTGACACACTCGACATGACAAAATAATTGATTGGTAAAGTTATAATAGTTTGAATTGAAAGTCTGTTTTGTTGTGTGCATATTGCCTGATCCTGGTTTCAGGTTTCTGTCCAACACCGGAGCCAAATCATATAGTGAGGCGAAGCCGGAAAAAAAACCCAGCAGCCAATGAAATATTCCAGTAAAAAGTGAAGGAAATGTAAATCAGTGCCTAAAGAAAGGCCCTCATGGTTTGGACGGCGGTGTGGAAAAATATTTGCAGAAAGAAGAGAATGTTGAGAGCGGCTTTTGAGAGGAAAGGTAGTCGACGTCACCGAGAGGGAGGGATGGAGCGGATCCAGACGGGAGGAATCTGGGGGAGACCACCACACAAAAAGATCCTGACGGAAAACGTGTGTGTGTGTGTGTGTGTGTGTGTGTGGAGGGATGAGCGACGGCAGCCAAAATCATTTGACTAGAACAATTAAAACCATCCGTCTACATGCACACATGCCCAGTGAGAGCACGACTGCTAACCAGCTCGGGTTTGTTCTGCATCTTTTGTTGCAAAACCTCATCGCCATCAGTCCCAGAAACAAGACTGTGCATTTTAAAATTACGATTTTCAGGACTGTAGAAGTCGTGGTTAATCTACATCATAAGTTACCAAGGCTTAAAACAAACTTTTTGCCACACCTGCCAATGGCCGGTGACTTAAGAAAATGTACAGATCATAAATGTTTTTTTTTACCAGCCATGATTTTTTTTTTTGGTTGCAAAAACCATTTAAAAATCCACAATTCTGTATTCCAGTTTCAATTCCACAGATACAATTACTAGCCATATATTTAAAACGCTATTAAAGACAAATGAACAGTTAGTAATAAAATAAGAACATGTAAACAAAATCAGCTGGAATATTAGGCTGCTGTCACTTTAAGAGTGAATGGTCTAATATATTGGTACTGTTACTCTTTCATTTACTTTCCCGACTGTTTATGTTCACTTAAAGCGGTGGTATAATGCCCTTTTCACAAGATGTAAAGTAAGTCTCTGATGTCCCCAGAGTGTGTGTGTGAAGTTTCAGCTCAAAATACCCCACAGATATCTTTATATAGCATGTTAAAATTGTCACTTTTTGAGGGTGAGCAAAAACGCACCATTTTGTGTCTGTTCCTTTAAATGCAAATGAGCTGCTGCTCCCGGCACAGGGGGCGGAGCTTCAATAGCTTGCACTCACACAGACATGTTTAGCCTTTTATGTTCAAACCGGAGTCAGACAAAGATGGAGAGACTCAAGAAGAAGTGACAACATGTAGAAGCAACAGGACATTTCTGAATGGTTAGTTGATTAATTTATGTGGCTTATGTGTAGTTATCTTCTAGTCATTGATTAGCATATTCTGTCTTGATAATCTATAAATTGTGTTCAGGGGGCGGGGTTTATGTAAATTTTAGGGTTGGTGATGTCACTAACCCGGGAGGAAGCTCGTGTAGTCTCTACCAGCCGTTTGTTGTAGTCCTTAAAAAGCGATTTCTTTAAAAGTAAATATCTCCCTTTGCTTTGAACTTTGAGCGTCGTAACTTTGCAGATGTTGTTTATGCTCAAACAGCAACATTACACACTAACTAAAGCTAGAAAAGTCAAATCATAATCAACCACCCCTTTAAGACATAACCGGCTATATTTACAGGGATACTCCTTATTTTTAGACATAATTTTGTGTGAGTGTGTGTGTGCTCAAGTGCATGAAGACGTGAAAGAAAGTTCAGTTTAGTATTCGCGTCGTCTTGTGCTTGAGTATTTAAATTGGCAAGGCTTCGATTTTCGTGACGATGCCGTCAATTCATTCATGCATTGTTAGGATTCATAAAAATGTCATTAGCCGCCGATTTTTACTCTCATTTACGCTTGCTTGAGTGCTAGTGTTAGGCCCTGCAAATAACTAACAAGAAATGTCTAAAGCCGTTATATAAACGTATGCTCAGTTCTGATTGGAAACTGCATTCAGTCTCTATAAAGCGATCATGTTAAAAGTTCTTATCGAGTCACAAACCACAGAAATTCAGAAGATTTGGGAACACTGATAGATGAGATCTGGGTGGTGTTTCCCAGAAGCATTATAAGACCAAGAAGATTGTACAAACCATTGATCTATTTTTTTGTCAATGTTAGATGGGTTAAGTCTGATAGCATTGCTCAGGTAATGTCAGTGAAGTGTTCCTGTGAATCATAAGGAGGGTGTGTGACTGATGAAAGTAAGAGTGGTTAATAATAGTGTTGCGGCCTGTTTATTTAGTGCCCTTATGCTTTTTCAACGTAACTAATTTGCATAATGCCAACCCATTGGCTACTGGCGAACAGCGTCTCTTAGCTCCGCCCTCAAACACTGTAGTGTATCTGAGACTGGAAGAGTTTGGTTCGTGTTGTTCATGTGGAGAAGACGCTGTTTTCTGAGATTGAGACGGTAAAACCCACGCCATCGTCACTGTTCGTATCACTGTGATCAAGAGCTGAGATTCAGATATGATAATGAGCGTTTGCTTTCTGACCAATCAGAGCAGAGCAGCTCTCAGAGAGGCGGGGTTTAGAGAGACTGAATCTTTGATCGAAGCGTTTCAGACACAGTAGCCGCGTTTCCACTGTCAGGCCTGGGCCGGGCCAGGGCTTTAAACGGGCCGTGCCGGGCTAATAGCCTCGGGCCAATAGCACCGGGCATGCGTTTCCACTGTCGGGCCAGAAGCTCCACAGCGCTTCACTAAAACACGCCCGTAACACGCCTCTCTGGGACAACGTCACACTAACCCATCATTTCACCAACAAATGGAAGTTTTATCAGAAAACTAATCAGAAATCACTGGAAACAGCGTTGAAAACAAACACGATAAAAGCGGCCGTTTGCTAGCTTTTTTTGTTTGTTAGTTTGTTTAGCAGCTACTTGAATATTTAAAACCCAAGCATCGATGTTTTACCACAGGTTTACAATAAAAAGTGATACATTGATCATAATGAATTAATTTATGTAAAAATTGCACATTAGTCACTCAGAAATAAATTACCGTTAGGTCTATTTCACAAAAGAAAGAGGACACACTTACTTTTTCAGTCGCGTCTGTTTCTTTATCTGGTAGCAGCTAACTTAGTTACAGGACATATTTACATCACATTTAGAAAAAATGATAATTTCTACAAATAAATGCCATACAATCTGAGGAGCTTTAGCACTCTCTCGACTCCCATACAGATATTTTCAGTCAGAGAAACAGAGGAAGCTCCCGAAAAAAAAAGTTACTTTATTTTTTGATAGTCCGGTTTAAAGAGACTATGTCATAGAAAGTAGGCTATGACAGATAAAATAAAAACATGACTGTGATAGCCTTTAAGATTGGTCTGATTTCTTCAAGCGTTCGCTATGTTTTTTTTTTTTTACTATGCGTATCTTCAAGCGTTTACTATGTTTACTATGGTAACGGCTAGCGCGCATAGTCTTTTGCATCACAAACAGAAGGCATTCAAACATGAACGCAATTTAAATTATTTTATTTTTAAGTCTTAAATGCTGACAGAATCATCCGGCGCTGCCGTCTCCCAACAGTAAACTCCTCCTCTGTTGGTAACCACTCCTCTAGCCCGAGCTGGCCCGCTTTGGCCCAAGGTATTCGACGGGCCAGAAATCCTGGCCGTTGGCCCCGAGTAAGCCCCGATCAAGCCCCGGAAGTGACAGTGGAAACGCGACTGGCCCTGGCATGCACTAGCACGGCCCAGCCCTGGCCCGACAGTGGAAACGCGGCTACTGAGAGAAAGGAGCTGATGCTGTAGTGGAGATTGAGGAAATTAAAATGTTTTTTGACTTTGTATGAATATAAACCTATTATAGGAGAGTCCACACAATTAGAAGCCTTTTTTATAGCATTATATGGGCACTTTAACACTGAGTCATAGCTCATCCTGTGTGACTGTTTGTTGTCGTATCATTTTCTGTCTGTGTTCATATGTCAAATGTCATGAGTTCTGGACTGATGTTGAATGGCAGGAACGGCACAGAAACAAAGCACTGTGGGATACCGTCTGCTAAAGAGAGAGAGAGACACAGAGAGAGAGAGAGAGAGACCCAGAGAGAGAGAGAGAGAGAGAGAGAGAGAGAGAGGGAGGCAGGGTAAAGTCAACATTTCTCCTCTCAGACGCTGCTAATATTGACTTTGGCTGTGTTGTGCTCGGACCTGAGCAGGTGCAGAGGAGCGTCAGGTGCTCTGCAACACCGCAAAAACATGAATATGTTTGTGTAGTAAATAGTTTTGAAATTCACCCCATGTTCACTTGTGCTATTGCGATGGAATGAAACTAAAACAATAAAAATATACAGTCAAACCAAACATTATTCAGACACCAGATATCATTTTTGATATTTTTCACTAGTGTGATCAGGACACTATAGTTCATTTATGTAAGTGAGGAGAACGAAATAAAGTAAACTGTGACATATTATACCCAAATATTCTTCATACAGAGACTACCAGTAACATTTGGGACTAGAATGATTCGGACACTTTGAGCTGATCATGTTTTGCTGAAGTGTGTTTTCTTTAATTGCTAATGCTCTTTTTACACACAGACTGAACACAATGAAGCATTGCTTGGTGATTGGTTGAGCTAAACTGGTATTATCTAATTGTGTAGTTAAATTTAACAGCTGACAGATATTCAACATAATTCATGTGTGAGACAGTCTAACAGAAGGACGGACAAAACCAGTCAAATATCAACTGAGTTCTGCTCATATTTTATTAACATTTTCTAAACTATAGCGAATAAACTAATGTGAGAAATGTTGAAGGTGTCTGAATAAAGTTAGATTTGACTGTATCTTTAAAAGTTGTGTATTTGAATAGTTTTATCCCACATTAGGGCATGTGCTGCATTGCAGGATTGACTCATGATGTGTTTTCTCTGGATGGAGTCGGTCTGAATGAAACTCGCGTGACCTTTGATCGTGAGAGAGATCGGGGGTGTTGAGGGCGCACCATATTTTATGGTGTATTGTTCAGGACGTCCCACAGCTGGCAATGACACTAATGCGAGTGAAGCGGTGGTTTTTATCACCCTCAGTCTGATGGATTTGCCCCTTTGCTCTCATCGACAGCATTTCTCCGTCTCTCTGCAGTCGCTCTAATCTGCTCTCCCAAAAAGTCACGTGTTCCTTTAACATGTAGCACAGACATGTTAAAGGAACACGCCGGGTTTTGGGGACTTTAGCTTATTCACCACAGTATCCCCCAGAGTTAGATGAGTCCATACACACCCTTCTCATCTCCATGCGTGCCGTAACTCTGTCTGACGCACCCACCGCTAGCCTAGCTTAGCACAAAGACTGGAGGTAAATGGCTCCAGCTAGCATACTGCTCCCAATAAGTGACAAAATAACACCAACATTTTCCTATTTACATGTTGTGATGTGTATAGTCACAACGTGTACAAATAACAAGGTCACATGAGACACATCCGTCTTCTAACCGTACACATACTGGGAACTATATTCTCAGAAGGCGAAGCACTGCTACGTCTGCGGAGTGATTTGCTCGCAGCGCCTGAGAAGCCCCGTGGTGAGGAGCAGAGAGTTCCTCAGAGTTGGAGTAAATCACTCCGCAGAAGTAGCAGTGCTTCGCCTTCTGAGAATATAGTTCCCATTAAATATAATTAAAACTATACATATATATATCTGTAAATGATTTTGGATTCGTTGCATTTGAAAGTTGCTGAGAACAGAGTAAACATGCTGAATTTGTTTTGGAATTTTCTTGGCTTTACTACATAAATGTCACCACAGAAGTCTGAATGGAAATGATTTGCTCTGTCTGTTTTGTTTGGACAGAAATCCTTAAGCGCGAATTAATATTTATGAGCCTCATGCTGAGCCACTGAAGAGAGTCCACAGATAACAGCTCGTGAAGTGATTGAAGGACGACAGAAAACAGTGGAGATGAAGTGTCTGTGTCTCTAGGTGCCTTTGTGCTCCATACTGTATGTGTGTGTCTGTGTGCATGCATGATGTGTGTGTGTTTGTCTGTATGCGTTTGTATGTGTGTCTGTATGCGTTTGTATGCATGCATGCTGTGTGTGTGTGTGTGTCTGTGCATGCATGCATGATACGTGTGTTTGTCTGTATGTGTGTGTGTGTGTGTGTGTGTGTGTGTGTGTGTGTGTGTGTGTGTGTGTGTGTGTGTGCGTGCATGCGTGCTCTGTGTGTGTGTTTGTTTGTATGCATGCATGCATGCATGCTGTTTGTGTGTCTGTGTGCATGCATGCTGTGTGTGTGTGTGTGTCTGTCTGTGTGCATGCAAGCATGTTATATGTGTGTGTGTGTGTGTGTGTGTCTGTATGCATGAGGGTTTGTGTGTGTGTGTTTCTAAGTCTGTGCATGGATGCTGTGTGTGTGTCTGCATACATGTGGTGTGTGTCTGTGTTCTTGCATGCACACTGTGTGTGTCTGTCTGTATGCATACATGATGTGTGTGTGTGTGTGTGTGTGCATGCATGCATGCTGTGTGTGTAAGCCATTAGGCCGGCACAGAGCGCTGATTGTGTGCTGTAGTTGTGTCTCTCTCTCAATGGTTTCTGGCTGTCTGTTTGCGTCACGTTTGTATTTGTGGCTGGAAAATCCGTGTGGAGGTGCTCTGGAGTCTGCTAAAGTCATTAAGAAATATCAGACACACACACACACATTCAGGTCCTCCTCTACGGAAAGAGAGAGGGTCCAAACAGCTGACATATGATTGTGATTTACGCGCTGCCGTTTGGCCCGTGTTCACAGCGCTGTGATTTAAAGAGAGCAGCCCGCACACGCTCACACTTCCACAGCTCTGAAGAGTTCCTACAGCAGATCTGTCTTATAATCCTAGAGTTCAGCTGACACACACAAAGCATTTCAACTCCACATTTTATATGCATAAATGCATATAATTTAACTCTATGGTTAACACATGGCTTTTTGCCCAGGGTAAAGCAAGGAAAACTTGACCTTACATCACATTTAGATAAACAAGGTGACGTTATGGATGGCACTCGTTTCTTCATGGAGGTGGAAAAAAATCATAAAGTTCTATATGAGCCGCAGGAATTCTGGAATATGCAAAAGAAAAAGGCATAAACTCCAGTCAGTGTACAGTATCATTCAATCCGAAGTTCAAAACGACATACTTCATCTTTAAAGCTTCATATACAGTCCAACCAAACATTATTCAGACACCAGATATAATTTTTGATATTGTTTTATTAGTGTGTGCAGGACACTATAGTTCATTTATAAGTGAGGAGAGAAAAATAAAGTAAACTGTGACATATTATACCCACAAATTCTTCTTTCAGTGACTACCAGTAAAATTGATAAAAATTTGGGAGCAAAAATGATTCGGACACTTTGACCTGATCATGTTTTGCTGAAGTGTGTTTGTCTTTAATTGCTAATGCTCTTTTTACACACAGACTGAACAAAATGAAGCATTGCTTGGTGATTGGTTGAGCTAAACTGGTATTATCTAATTGTGTAGTTAAATTTAACAGCTGACAGATATTCAACATAATTCATGTGTGAGACAGTCTAACAGAAGGACGGACAAAACCAGTCAAATATCAACTGAGTTCTGCTCATATTTTATTACCGTTTTTTTTAAACTAATGTGAGAAATGTGTCTAAAAGCGTCTAAATAAATGTTGTTTTGAACTCTGGCATGAAATTAAAGGTGTCAGGAGGCT